>NC_084549.2:37130000-37165000 GCF_033978685.3 Nerophis lumbriciformis | reverse complement strand
AGAGAACAGGTGTGTTCCAGATCATGCTATGCTCTGCACAGTATTTGTGAAAGTTGCATGCGGTCATTAACTGTGTTGGTATTTCTTGCCATTTAGCACATACAGTAATTAATGTTTCACAAGACAACGTTGTTGCTGTTATGTTTCTCAAGACGACATTGTTGCCTTCAGTGTTGTACAGGTGTCTTCATAATAAGGCAGCTGTCATGAGTAGGATGTTGACATTCAGTTTTAGTTAAATTAAAGTTTGATTAAGAGGCCTTTATAAAAGAAATCAAGTATTTTCTTAACAAATGTTATGTGTAGTTGCCTTCTGTCTTGATTCAATATTATACAGAGCTTTTCCCAATCCACTCGGCACATTTGTTTGCACACACGAGTAGAATGACTGCAGACATTTGGGGCTTTAGAGCAGTATGCTTTGCAAACCACTGTCAATAGAAAATCATTTCCCCTTTATTACCATTTGGACTTTTTTGTGTCAAAACACTGTATATCATTTATTTAGGATGCTGCTTTTTGGTACAGAAATTATTTTGTCATCTTTGCACTTTGTCATCTTGGGAATGTATCACACTGATCAGCATCATTTTTGGAATACTTGTTACACCAGCGTTGATTGATGTGTTTTGAGTGATTGTATAGACATTGGTTAACTTGTCATTTCAAAGCATTATACCAGTATTTCTATTTTACGATATTATGAATGTGACAAATGGACCTGAGATGTGAGACAATCAGCACTTGGTGCTAGTAAGTCATCAAGAGTCGGATTTGTTAGAATGTTTTTGCAGAATTACCAAAGCCACAATCTGTAATAGGGCAGACAAAAACTGCCTTAGGTGCAACAAGGAACCAAGCTATCACTTGACATGTGTCAAAAAATTGTTTTATGATTGATCTTGCACCATTGACATAATGATTAGTCACCAAAGTGAGCCCTCGGTAATGCCTTATCCATACACCCCTCACAAATTATCGATTGTGGCTTAGTATTGATCACGGGTAATGAGTAGCAGATAAACGCTTTGTTAAAAGCAAGATCTATTGGTAAGGTTGAAATAAATTGTGTTTGACAGTATTTTTGACTAATATGTTGGTCCCCAAAATAAATATAATTTCTGATAAAGTTATAAGATGACTTGAAATGTTTTAGACAGTGTGCGTTTAATCATTAGAATAACAATTGTATGTGTGTCATTGGTCAGTTGCTGCTTGTATTTCTCCTCTGGACTGTGCTGAGTCACAACTGAAAACGTGGTTGTTCACCCGAACCTTGGAATACTCGGGTATAAGAGTTTCAATCATTTGCGCTGGTTTGTTCCACTAAAACGGTTGTTTGTACTATTTTAGTTTTTAAATATTATTTTTTTATTGGTCAATTTCTGCTCACCCAGCCCCCCATTGGTGGTTCTCAGGTTACGAGCATCCTCTGTTCCTTCAAAGTCAGAACTCATACCATAATTAACATTTAAGTTCCTCAGACTGTACACAGAACACAATAAGGGCATAAAATACAGTATTAAAAAACGAAACACAAAAATTAAACAACAAACAGCAATGACGAAAAAACTATTCCTTACCTTTATCATTTGTATAATTCCAGTCAAAGCACCAGTCTATAAACGCTTCACTTTCTCCCTTCCTATTTTCTACTTTTCAAGCTTTCAAACAATCTTTTAACCTTCCCCTTAAACAATTTAAGGGTCACAAAGCTCCAGCGTTGATTTTGCTCTTCCAGACAAAGAATTAGCAAACTTTCAATCTCAATAATGAGACAACTTACGCTTGCTTTTAAATGAGCGGATTCTTTAACATGCTCAAGAATACCTTTTTTATCCTTACTGATGGTCGTAACAATTAAGCGGTTGAGACCAAAAGTGTGCCCAATATTGTTGGGCGTTTTTATGATGCTAATTTTCATTTCTATGGTGATGACTTTCCGTTTCTCTGGTGCACTGCCACCACAAGATATGTATTTTGCATGGGAGACACAATGAAGTGCAAAAAAGTGATGCTTCCTCAGTGTAGCTGCATGCGAAAATTCCACTGTGCGCAAAGCACATACTGTTCTTGTGTGGCACGCAAGAAGCCAGTCTATTTACGGACCAAAATAACTTTTTTAATCTATGGGAGCGCGTTTGTAACACAGAAAGTCGTAAAATGGGAACCACTTGTCTCATACTTTTGTGCCGTTAAAATGATCGATCGTGCGGATATACTTAGATTGTTCTAAACATTAAAATTGCACAATCGATATGATGATGATGATGGTGATGACGTCATCATGGGACAGTATAATCCTTGAATGAATCAAAAACCAAAATACTACAAACAATCATTTTAACGGCACAAACTGTGACTTTTGGAGCAAATGGCGGGCTGAGTGCACTTGGACTGACAATAATGAACAATCGTTAATAACTGTAAAACTAAAATAGCAATATCGCTAACAGCTCAAAAGCAGCACTAGAGACTGGGTGACGTCTTCATTAGACAATATTTATAGATTTAAAAGAATATCGCAGCACAATGGATTTGATTATGGGCACAAACTCAGCACTAAAGAATTATTAAATTAGAGCACCTGTGGTAAACTCAAGGCCCGGGGTCAACATGTGGTGTGCCACATCATCTTATGTGGCCAGCGAAAGCACTTAATCTTTCTTGCTAAATGTATTTCAATTTGGACAGAAAAAATTTACTGCATGCAGCTGGAGATCTTCTTTATTGAATATTGTTTAATATTTTTATGCAACACAGTGTTATATATTTTTTGGTCAATGTAACCCTTTTGTGTGCTCTGCAAAATATTTGCCACTTGGTAAGATTTAACATTTAATTTTCAGAAGTTTCCCTCGTTTTAAAGGGGAACTGCACTTTTTGGGAATGTTGCCTATCGTTCACAATCATCATAAAAGACATAGCGACGGATGTGTTTTTTTAATGAGTAAAGAAGAGTAAACAAATGCGATCAAAAGTCTGCTTACAATGGAGCCTCTGGGATACACTCTATTCTGCCTATAAAGCGCTTACAAATACATCCAAACACCTCTATTAAGGTTGTATTTACATGCTGTTAGTATATATGGAATGTAGTAATAGGCATATTTATAATAACACGTCATATTTACGTATATTGATCATGCATGGTAAATGGTAAATGACACTATTTCCACATTCACCCATTCACACACACATTCACACACACTGATGGCGGGAGCTGCCACGCAAGGCCCTAACTACGACTCATCAGTAGCAAGGGTGAAGTGTCTTGCTCAAGGACACAACGGACGTGACGAGGTTGGTAGAAGGTGGGGATCGAACCAGGAACCCTCAGATTGCTGGCACGGCCACTCTCCCAACTGCGCCACGCCGTCCCGTCATTTTAGGCATACGCGGCGCATTAATTTAAAAAACGTATCACAACGTTCCTTTTTTTTTAAACATCATTGATTACTGCTGACTGAAGACTTTATGAAAGCAAACAAACATAATAAAACATCACTTACTGTACAACGTCTGCTGTCATTAGGATGCTGACTGATAAATTTATATTAAGAATGACTCATAATCTTGGCAAAGAAAAGGGGGGTGCAACCAAGCGTCTGTTCGTGTCGTTCTCGCCATTTTGGGCTAAATCGGCTGTCAAAGCGTGCCAAGTTGTCAGAATATGTCCTCATCCTTCTACTATCTAGGTGAGATGCATGATTTATGATATACAATAAAGTTTGACAAGCAAGGAAACGAGAAAGCAGGTGATCAATTGATCATGTCAACATGAGATCAAGCTCGAGATCATGGCACCGCTATAAATAGCTTATTTGTGTTAACGCTTATAATAAAAATAACACTAATACTTGGTTATTATTCAAGTCACAAAATGTAAATGGCATATTGTTGGCGCTTTTTGAATGGTTATTTATTGGGTTTTATGGGTGGAATAGAGCACCTCCCATTGGCTCTGCTGTAAGCGGACTTTTATTTACAAGTTAGAATGCATTTAAAAAATGGTAGTTCCCCTCTAAGAGCTAGTTACTTATTTTTAGTCATTGACTTTGCATCATACTAATAATTTTAGCATGAATACTTAAATGTTGTCTATTCTAGTTTACAAATGTTAAAAACGAGAAAATAACTATTCATATAAGATATTTTCGTTTTCCCCACGTAGAAAAATCTTGTTTAAAGATTCTGCAACATCCCGAGGATGCTTAATTTGTAAAATGCCTATTTTCATAATAAAATTCTTATTTGTATCTTAAAAGTCCTGCTAATTTCTAAATAAACAAATCTTAATTAATGATGTCTTATCAAGTAAAATTAACTGGCTGCATTGAAAGATAATTTAACTAGTTTTTAGCATTTTATGCCAATGTCTATGTCTATTTATCTTATATTTTGTCAGCTCTCTTTTGCAGTGTGATTTGAGCAAATGGGGGTTTGAGTGCACTTGCATTGACCGTAATTAGTTTAGTTTTTGTTTATAACTGAAAAACTAAAATAGCACTCAAACCAATTTTAACTGCACAAATCAGCACAGACATAGCACTAAATAGATGATTAGAGCATGTGGGGAGGTGTGTGGACGACATCACCGTCGGACACTAAATCTTTAATAACTCAAAGTGTCGCAGCATCATCAACATTTTCAACAGCACAATCAAGCCCAAACGCAGTATCAACTAGTCAGACTACAGTGGTACTTCAACTTAATAGTGCCCCAAGTTGAGTGTTTTGCGATAAGAGCTGTCTCTCTGCTAAGTGTTATGCTTTAAGTTGCAAGCAAAAAGTGGTGTCACAAGCATTAGTTGGTGCCATTAGTTGGTGTAGTGGTTTTGAATGCCACAGTGAACACCATAAGATCCAACGAAAACATCTGGTCTTTCTCACTAGCAGTAGCTCATAGCTTGAGATTGACATAACTTTGTTTTTCAACCATGGAAAGGAAGAAAATGAGAGTGAGGCACAGTGCTGGGAAGAATTAGCGAATGATATTCATTAAATAAATAAAAAATCAAAATATGACCGAGTGTGTCGCCAACTTGGTAAAGCAATCTGATCATTTCACTGCTAGTCTGCAACATACTGAAGCAGAATGAGCTTAACGTCAGCCAAAAATGTCAAAATAATATATAAATGGCAAACATTTATCCATGAAAATATGGGAAAGCTGCTGATGGTGTGTTTGACAGAGAAGCAGCTGGAAGAAGATACCATAGAAGTGTACTTTCTAAGGTAAATGCTATACATTACCATTAAACTACTTTAGTTGTTTGAAGCACATTCTTTTGTCCATCCATCCATTTTCTTCCACTTATCTGAGGTCGGGTCACGGGGGCAGCAGCCTAAGCAGAGAAGCCCAGACTTCCCTCTCCCCAGCCACTTCGTCCAGCTCCTCCCAGGGGATCCCGAGGCATTCCCAGGCCAGCCGGGAGACATAGTCTTCCCAACGTGTCCTGGGTCTTCCCCGTGGCCTCCTGCCGGTCGGACGTGCCCTAAACACCTCCCTAAGGAGGCGTTCGGGTGGCATCCTGACCAGATGCCCGAACCACCTTATCTGTCTCCTCTCGATGTGGAGGAGCAGCGGCTTTACTTTGAGCTCCTCCCGGATGGCAGAGCTTCTCACCCTATCTCTAAGGGAGAGCCCCGCCACCTGGCGGAGGAAACTCATTTCGGCCGCTTGTACCCGTGATCTTGTCCTTTCGGTCATAACCCAAAGCTCATGACCACAGGTGAGGATGGGAACTTAGATCGACCAGTAAATTGAGAGGTTTGCTTTCCGGCTCAGCTCCTTCTTCACCACAACGGATCGATACAGCGTCCGCATTACTGAAGACGCTGCACCAATCCGCCTGTAGATCTCACGATCTACTCTTCCCTCACTCGTGAACAAGACTCCGAGGTACTTGAACTCCTCCACATGGGGGAAGATCTCCTCCCCAACTTGGAGATGGCACTCCACCCTTTCCCGGGCGAAAACCGTGGACTCTGATTTGGAGGTGCTGATTCTCATCCCAGTCACTTCACACTCGGCTGCGAACCGATCCAGTGAGAGCTGAAGATCCTAACATTCTATTGTATTGTTTTTAAATAATATTTGTTAGCTAAACGTTTGTTTTCCTTCTTAAAAGGCATTTCACTTCTTAAAATTGTGTTGTTGTTTTTTGGGGGGTCTAAGGGCACAATTATTTTAAATGGGAGATGTTGATTTTTGAGATACAAGCGTTTTGAGTTAAAAGGTGACAACCAATTAAGCTCGTAAGTTGAGGTAGTATTTTATAGTGGTTTAACTTGGAGTGTATGGAGGGCATAGTGAACTTTGTGCGCTAAAAATAATCATGAATAACTCTACAACTAAAATAGCGCGAGCGCCACTTCTAACGTCAAAAACCAGGACAAACTATTGAGATTATTTTACCGGAGATTTCTTTCTTTGCGTAGGTTGTGTTAACCTCTTCCCCTATGTCATGGGTGTCGAACTCGTATTCATCGAGGTCCACATCACAGGTATGGCAGCCCTCAGAGGGCCGCTTGTACCAGCCAGCCTATAATATATAATTTTGCCTATGCATCAGATTATATATACATATATATATATATATATATATATATATATATATATATATATATATATATATATATATATATATATCCATCCATCCATCCATCTTCTTCCGCTTATCCGAGGTCGGGTCGCGGGGGCAGCAGCTTAAGCAGGGAAGCCCAGACTTCCCTCTCCCCAGCCACTTCGTCCAGGTCCTCCCGGGGGATCCCGAGGCGTTCCCGGGCCAGCCGGGAGATATAGTCTTCCCAGCGTGTCCTGGGTCTTCCCCGTGGCCTCCTACCGGTCGGACGTGCCCGAAACACCTTCCTAGGGAGGCGTTCGGGTGGCATCCTGACCAGATGCCCGAACCACCTCATCTGGCTCCTCTCGATGTGGAGGAGCAGCGGCTTTACTTTGAGCTCCCCCCGAATGACAGAGCTTCTCACCCTATCTCTAAGGGAGAGCCCCGCCACTCGGCGGAGGAAACTCATTTCGGCCGCTTGTACCCGTGATCTTGTCCTTTCGGTCATGACCCAAAGCTCATGACCATAGGTGAGGATGGGAACGTAGATCGACCGGTAAATCGAGAGCTTTGCCTTCCGGCTCAGCTCCTTCTTCACTACAACGGATCGATACAGTGTCCGCATTACTGAAGACGCCGCACCGATCCGCCTGTCGATCTCACGATCCACTCTTCCCCCACTCGTGAACAAGACTCCGAGGTACTTGAACTCCTCCACTTGGGGCAAGATCTCCTCCCCAACCCGGAGATGGCACTCCACCCTTTTCCGGGCGAGAACCATGGACTCGGACTTGGAGGTGCTGATTCCCATCCCAGTCGCTTCACACTCGGCTGCGAACCGATCCAGTGAGAGCTGAAGATCTTGGCCGGAGGAAGCCATCAGGACCACATCATCTGCAAATAGCAGAGACCTAATCCTGCAGCCACCAAACCAGATACCCTCAACGCCTTGACTGCGCTTAGAAATTCTGTCCATAAAGGTTATGAACAGAATCGGTGAAAAAGGGCAGCCTTGGCGGAGTCCAACCCTCACTGGAAACGTGTCCGACTTACTGCCGGCAATGCGGACCAAGCTCTAACACTGATTATACAGGGAGCCA
Organism: Nerophis lumbriciformis; assembly: GCF_033978685.3. Taxonomy (NCBI): domain Eukaryota; kingdom Metazoa; phylum Chordata; class Actinopteri; order Syngnathiformes; family Syngnathidae; genus Nerophis; species Nerophis lumbriciformis. Next base: position 37,157,331 of record NC_084549.2, on the reverse strand, counting down.
ACTGCCACAATAAGACAGTCCGTTACCCCATACTCTCTGAGCACTCCCCACAGGACTTCCCGGGGTACACACCCTCCGGTTCCCCTTCTTAAAGAGAGGAACCACCACCCCGGTCTGCCAATCCAGAGGTACCGCCCCCGATGTCCACGCGATGTTGCAGAGTCTTGTCAACCAAGACAGCCCCACAACATCCAGAGCCTTAAGGAACTCCGGGCGGATCTCATCCACCCCCGGGGCCTTGCCACCGAGGAGCTTTTTAACTACCTCGGCAACCTCAGCCCCAGAAATAGGAGAGCCCACCTCAGATTCCACAGGCCCTGCTTCCTCATAGGAAGACGTGCTGGTAGGATTGAGGAGGTCTTCGAAGTATTCTCTCCACCGATCCACAACATCCGCAGTCGAGGTCAGCAGAGCACCATCCCCACCATACACGGTGTTGACACTGCACTGCTTCCCCTTCCTGAGGCGGCGGATGGTGGTCCAGAATTGCTTCGAAGCCGTCCGGAAGTCGTTTTCCATGGCTTCCCCGAACTCCTCCCATGTCCGAGTTTTTGCCTCTGCGACCGCTGAAGTCGCAGACCGCTTGGCCTGTCGGTACCTGTCCGCTGCCTCAGGAGTCCTATGAGCCAAAAGAACCCGATAGGACTCCTTCTTCAGCTTGACGGCATCCCTCACCGCCGGTGACCACCAACGGGTTCTAGGATTACCGCCACGACAAGCACCAACTACCTTGCGGCCACAGCTCCAATCAGCCGCCTCGACAATAGAGGCGCGGAACATGGTCCATTCGGACTCAATGTCCAGCACCTCCCTCGTGACATGTTCAAAGTCGTTCCGGAGGTGGGAATTGAAACTCTCTCTGACAGGAGACTCTGCCAGACGTTCCCAGCAAACCCTCACAATGCGTTTGGGCCTGCCAGGTCTGTCCGGCATCATCCCCCACCATCGCAGCCAACTCACCACCAGGTGGTGATCGGTAGAAAGCTCCGCCCCTCTCTTCACCCGAGTGTCCAAAACATGAGGCCGCAAATCCGATGACACAACTACAAAGTCGATCATGGAACCGCGGCCTAGGGTGTCCTGGTGCCAAGTGCACATATGGACACCCTTATGTTTGAACATGGTGTTCGTTATGGACAATCTGTGTCGGGCACAAAAGTCCAATAACAAAACACCGCTCGGGTTCAGATCCGGGCAGCCATTCTTCCCAATCACGCCTCTCCAGGTTTCACTGTCGTTGCCAACATGAGCATTGAAGTCCCCCAGTAGCACGAGGGAATCACCCGGGAGAGCACTCTCAAGTACTCCCTCGAGTGAATCCAAAAAGGGTGGGTACTCTGAACTGCGGTTTGGCGCGTAAGCGCAAACCACAGTCAGGACCCGTTTCCCCACCCGAAGGCGGAGGGAAGCTACCCTCTCGTCCACCGGGTTGAACTCCAACGTACAGGCTCTGAGCCGGGGGGAAACAAGAATTGCTACCCCAGCCCGTCGCCTCTCACTGCCGGCAATGCCAGAGTGGAAGAGAGTCCAGCCCCTCTCGAGAGAACTGGTTCCAGAGCCCTTGCTGTGCGTCGAAGTGAGTCCGACTATATCTAGCCGGAACTTCTCCACTTCGCGCACTAGCTCAGGCTCCTTCCCCCCCAGCGAGGTGACGTTCCACGTCCCAAGAGCTAGCTTCTGTAGCCGAGGATCGGACCGCCAAGTGCCTGCCTTCGGCTGCCGCCCAGCTCACATCGCACCCGACCTCTATGACCCCTGCTATGGGTGGTGAGCCCATTGGAGGGGGGACCCACGTTGCCTCTTCGGGCTGTGCCCGGCCGGGCCCCATGGGGACAGGCCCGGCCACCAGGCGCTCGCCATCGTGCCCCACCTCCGGGCCTGGCTCCAGAGGGGGGCCCCGGTGACCCGCGTCCGGGCGAGGGAAATCTGGGTCCTTGTTTTTTATTATTCATGGAGGTCTTCGAGCTGCTCTTTGTCTGATCCCTCACCTAGGACCAGTTTGTCTTGGGAGACCCTACCAGGGGGCATAAAGCCCCCGGACAACATAGCTCCTAGGATCATTGGGACACGCAAACTCCTCTACCACGTTAAGGTGGCAGCTCAGAGAGGAGATATGTATATATATATACATATATATATATATATATATATATATATATATATATATATATATATATATATATATATATATATATATATATATATATATATATTTTTTTTTTTTCCATACAATGTAAAAAAAAACTAGATTTTAAGGTAAAAAATGGCAAACCAGTCACCAGAATTTTACTGTAAAATATACTGTATATGAAAAAAAAAACAGTACCACGATTTACTTTAAAAAACTTGCAGCTTAGTTGCCAGAATTTTACAGTAACATTTACAATGGTGTTTACAACATATTACTGTAAAAGGAAAAACAGTACCACAATTTATTTTAAACTGTGGCAACTGAGCTGCCAAGGGTTTTTTTAACCGTCAAAAAATGTTACTCTTTTTCTTTTTACATTATTACACCGTCAAAAACTACCTTATATTTTACGGAAAAAATGAGCAGTTTAGTCGACATAATTTTTCTGTGAAAAAACAGTGGTAGAATTTTTTCAATTTACAGTAACATGCTGTAAAAAACACCTTAAATTTTACCGTAAAATCTATTGTCATTTTTAGTGTACAATTTGATTGATAACTTGCTTTAAGATCAAAAGTCAAGCAGATATTTAAGTATTTATTTTTATTGTAACAAAAACATTGTTTGCATAGCATGATAATATATCCATCCATCCATCCGTTTTCTACAGCTTGTCCCTCACGGGGTCAAGCTGTTTTATATAACATCTCTAGTTATATAAAACATTTGCCTTGTTTTTAATGAATACTTAGGCCTACTGTGCTACTGTATTTTACTGATGGTCATTATGGTGGTACTTGAAGAGCCAAGTTCTTTTATGAGGTGGTACTTTGTGAAAGAAGTTTGAGAGCCACTTCTCTCTGAGAAACGAGTAAAACACACTGCACATTATTAAAACAGACAATTCTAACGTTTCTTAGCCATTTAGCAACGAAAAGTCCAATTCCGAACCCGAGCAGTCTCGCGTGCACACTACCTGTATTCCGGTGATGACGCTGGAGGTCACGTGTTATTGTTTGGGGCAGGAAACTGGTGCCTCCTTGATGGCTTCGGCAGCAGTTTACCGACACACGTCCCTGTTTGTTTATGCCTTATTTCCGTCCAGCCTGACTACGGGGAGGAATGCGTGTCCAGTGGTGGGGGAGATGAACCGACAATATGCGTACAAGTGGAGCAAACACAGCCGAGGCGGATCCAGCTGCTGCTAGCTGGCTAAGTAGCTAGTAGCGGCACAGTAGCTCACCAGCCGGAGCGAGCTAGCAGTAGTTAGCCCGTCTAACTACTGTCCACCCCGCGTTGACAGTTCTCACGGTTGTTCCTCTCGTTCGTGGCTTATTTTGTGGAAGGGCGAGGGACAAAAATGGAGCTGTTCCAAGCCAAAGACGATTATATTCTTCAGAACGGGGACTCTGCTCTTTGGTGTAGCCGAAAAGACGGCACCATGTCAATCAGACCTGGTACGTAACATTCCTGCAGTCGCTCTTTTCACTCAATCACACTCATTAATTGTTGTGTTTCCTAGTTTTAAAGGAAATCGCTCACATCATCTTAATTATATCAAAAGACACTACACTATACTGTACGTCTAACATGCTCTGGGGATGGAGCACTAATAACCTCAACCTTATAGTCATTATTTACCCTTGTAAAGGGTACTGTTCTTCCCTTCAACTCTTCACCGGTCCAACTTTACTAACGAGTTGCTTGGTATCAATCAATCAATCAAAGTTTATTTATATAGCCCTAAATGAGTGTCTCAAAAGGCTGCGCAAGTCACAACGACATCTTCAGCTCAGATCCAATCAATCTCAGTCAGTCCCACATCAGGGCAAGGAAAAACTCAACCCAATGGGCTACAATGACAAACCTTGGAGGGGACCGCAGATGTGGGGCCTCCCCCCGCCCCCCGCCCCTCCAGGGCAACCGGTGCAATGGACGTCGAGTAGATCTAGTAATAATGTGAGAGTCCAGTCCATAGTGGATCTAGTAATAATGTGAGAGTCCAGTCCATAGTGGGGCCAGCAGGAGATCATCTTGAGTGGAGACAGGTCAGCAGCGCAGAGACGTCCCCAACTGATGCACAGATGAGTGGTCCACCCCGGGTCCCGTCTTTGAACAGCTAGCACAAAGGAGAGGGGGGCAGAGCAGAAAAGAGACGGGAGATCAACTGGTCTAAAAGGGGGGTCTATTTTAAAGGCTAGAGTATACAAATGAGTTTTAAGATGGGACTTAAATGCTTCTACTGGTATAATAAACATCTTTAGTTGTACCTGGGAATGAACAGGGTATTTTTAACACAACAAACAGCTTTCAACGTTTTAATAGGCCTATTATAGTTACTTAGAGATCAGACCAGACATTCCTGTTTTTAATTTAAGCAATCTATTATTGGACTATAATTAAGTGCCGGTAACATGGTTTGCTTTTAATCATGCATTGAATCCATGACAACGAACCAGACTAAGTAAAGATGATTACAGGGAACACCACGTTAAAATACTAAACAATTTGAAATACGTTTTGATTGGGGAGAATTAAAATGATCCCTGCTATAGTAGTTACATACATGAGCTTTGACAAAGAATCTGTTGCAGGAGTCCAGTTTTATATGGGATCATACTTTGTAAGTGAAGATGACGTAGCTACTAAATGTATTGAGACTATACAGACCAGTGAGGCTGTTGATACCTGAAGTCGTACAAGCGTGGAGCCAGGTTTACAGTTGCACCACTGTTTCATATTTCATTGGGAACACAGGTTTCCGCTCCTCTCTCAACTTCCACTCCTTCTACTCTTGAATACACAATAGAGTATTTCCTGAAGACAAGTATAGTTGTACTGTTGTATTAAAAATAATAAATAGCATGCCCCCCTATATGTTCCCTCTATTTGCTTGGGTTTCCAGTTGAATTGTATGAGTCATGTAATGAGGTTTCAGAGCCAGCATTGTCCACCCTTAACCACACCCTTCATATTTGTCCTGAAATTCACTGTTGTTTAAATAACAGAAAAAATATATTGGCAGCAATCCACTTGTGCTTTGAGTCACACTTACCATGCATGACCTAAACTGATGTCATGCTTGCCCTGGGGCTCAAAAGGTTAGCAAACAGAAAAGCTGTGTTTTCGCAAAATCATATTTCTTCTTTTGGTTTGAATGTAATGTGCATGAAGACCACACGTTAGATCAATTCACCCCATCTGCGACATTACATATTTTAAGTAAGCATTACTCAGTACTCAAGTTTTGATAGAAACTAGTTAAAATGTGATTGCTAGTGGTACAGGTACAGTATTTCTTTACAATAGTGGCGCAGTATCAGTGTTTCTCAAAGGACTGCAGTGGGTTGGGTGTTGTATGACAATCTAATTTGCATAATTGTCAATTAAAGTTGCGCAATATAAGCTATAAATGAGATACATTTTGCCAAACGATAGGGCTTTTACTATTGCTGTATCTTGATAATGCATGATGATGACATGTTCCAGCTGTGTCCCGCACATTTGACAACAACAAGCAAACAAAGGTGTTCTCAACAAAATATTGCGTCCTCACTAGCGGCTAATGTCCCTCCGTAGAGCAGTTACGAGGACACGGAAAAGCTAAACATGCTAAACTACACACTGTAGAAATATACAAAAAAGCATAGCAAACCACTGAGCTAGAGCTCTTGAATGTAAACAACAAGGGTGAGCGATCAATACAAACACTAAATACCAATTATAGTATCAGTATGTCTTTGTTAGTATGATATATATATTTTTTATTATCACATAATCTATTTTTGGTCATTTTTGTTTTTATTTACAAACTCAGGAAATAAGTCCGTAGACTCATAAGGACTTTCGGTGCAAAAACCAAAGGGTTTAATTTAGCGCCAATAGTTGTTTTTGCTTATGTTTACTTATTTTGCACTTCTGACTTTATTTTGCTTTAATTATTGTATGTAATAAAACATTACAAGGAAATAATTTGAATATTTAATTGATATTATTACAGCACTGTTCTGTGTTTTTGCCTGATTGTAAATGTGGTCAAAAATGTAATCATTCAATGATCTTGAATTGGTATGATCAATACTGCCCCTGCTGTAACAACTTAGTATTGGATCGATACCAAAATTTGTAGTATCGGACGAAACTAATGTAAAGTATTCAAACATAGGTGTTAATTACATTTTAACAGAAGTGTAGATAGAACCATGTTACGACAGAAATAAAAGTGCTATTAACAGTAAATTAGCAAGTTAGTTAATAATAGTTTTGAGAAAATAATACAATTGGATATGACGCTATATTACAGCATACATCAGCAGCCAAATTAGGCGACATTTTGAAATGTTTCTAATATCATGTGCCAAATAATATATTGTGATATGTATCGTTATCACATGACTGAAGATAGACTGATACAAAGTGGAAAAGTGTTCTGTGTTCTGACGAGTCCACATTTCAAATTGTTTTTGGAAACTGTGGACGTTGTGTCCTCCGGACCAAAGAGGAAAACAACCATCCGGATTGCTATAGGCGCAAAGTTGAAAAGCCAGCATCTGTGATGGTATGGGGGTGTATTAGTGCCCAAGACATGGGTAACTTACACATCTGTGAAGGCGCCATTAATGTTGAAAGGTACATACAGGTTTTGGAGCAACATATGTTGCCATCCAAGCAACGTTACCATGGACGCCCCTGCTTATTTCAGCAAGACAATGCCAAACCACGTGTTACATCAATGTGGCTTCATAGTAAAAGAGTGCGGGTACTAGACTGGCCTGCCTGTAGTCCAGACCTGTCTCCCATTGAAAATGTGTGGCGCATTATGAAGCCTAAAATACCACAACGGAGACCCCCGGACTGTTGAACAACTTAAGCTGTACATCAAGCAAGAATGGGAAAGAATTCCACCTGAGAAGCTTAAAAAATGTGTCTCCTCAGTTCCCAAACGTTTACTGATTGTTGTTAAAAGGAAAGGCCATGTAACACAGGGGTGAACATGCCCTTTCCCAACTACTTTGGCACGTGTTGCAGCCATGAAATTCTAAGTTAATTATTATTTGCAAAAAACATCAAATATCTTGTCTTTGTAGTGCATTCAATTGAATATGGGTTGAAAAGGATTTGCAAATCATTGTATTCCGTTTATATTTACATCTAACACAATTTCCCAACTCATATTGAAACGGGGTTTGTATTTCATCACGTGAAAACCAGTGGTGGTCAACCAAGCCAAGATGGCTGTTGTGCAGAAAACAGCGCGCAAACAAATCGAGTACGCAAGGGGCCTAGATCTTCCTGCAAAAAGCAAATACGAGCAAGAAATTTAACTACGCAATGGAATAGATCCCTGTACTTTATCCCCCAAAAAATTATCGAGTGATACCAAGGATTATCTGTCGGTCGCATTCCCAGATATATATATAATAATATATGCTCCAGGCGTTTTTCTACACAACAAAACAGATGAAAACTTGGAAAAGCACGGACGTCAAGAACTTCTTTTTGTGTGGTTGGGTCAGGGGAATTGGTATCAAAACTCTCACGAATAAATATTTTGCTCGGGTAAGGTTGCATTTTATGATTTAACTTCACATCTAGCCGTATTTGTTGCTTTGATATTTTGGAAGTGCCGTTTACGAGTAGCGTGTTTTTCCCTGACTTTATCAAAATATAACTCTAGATGTCAACATTGTGTATGTGCTGAAAGCTTCATTTACGATTGCTGCCTTTGGTTAAAGCTTAACTCTTTTAGGTTTCGCTTACATTTGCTTTCTTTTATTTAGACCTGCTGAGATAGTGCTTAAGGAAACACTCGTAGCAAAAATGTGTTTTAAAAAATACAAATACTATCAAGATAATGCTTAAATGGGAAATAATACATCTCAGAAGTATATCAAACAAACCTTTAACGAAGTGATCACTGCAAACTAGTGCATTCTTCCACTTTGCTTCTTTGGACTGAAGTGCGCAACACTTTTCTTGTCGTCTTTCGTAAAATCTTGCACTCTTTCGCCCTTCTTGATTACCTTTCAAAGAACTCTAAAGAAATGTTTTTCTTTTTTGCAATTTGAACAGTTTGTACAGCCGAAAACAACGCAAGCATAGGGTGTTTTTCTTTGCGAATGGCTAAATGGCGCCTCATACCTACTGAGAACAGACACTCGTTTGACCACCACTCATATTTAATGAGCCGGACGTGGTGACATGTAAATCTAAGCAATAGTGAGAAAGATGTTTAGTTTGCAAAACAGATCCCTCCTGCTGAAGCTCTTTATTGTCTGTCAGATCAGGTTTAGAGAAGGTGTGTTTCGAAGCCAAATACAAAGTTGTAATGACAAGCCACTTGCACTGACATTATCATAATATTATTATTAGGTTGCCAGCAATTATAAGCTCCAAATGTATTAATGGGATACCCTATCTTTGACATTTTTGTACTGCTGTTTCCATTCCTGTGTATAGTAACTATGCAGAATGATGCTCCCTGAAGCACATAGCACAACCTTCCAATTTGTACTTAATGCTGTTCTTCTTTAGATAAAAACTAATTTAGACTAAACCAGTAGCATCTTAACTAATTGCGCTCCATTTTTCCTAATTGCTTGACGACTTGATTAACCAACAATCCAATCCATACAATCGACACAATTTCAAATCAGTGAGGCTCATCCCAAATGCAATTTACAGCTGCTCAAGAAAATGACCCCACTGCAGTGTCAAGCCCTGCCACTGTTTTAACGTGTCCGTTTTTATCTTACTTTGCTTTTAGCAACAGACCTGCTGCTTGCCTGGAATCCAGTATGTTTGGGTCTAGTGGAAGGTATCATTGGAAAAATACAGCTTCACACAGGTAAGAAGTTGAAAAAGAACTTGTTTGACAATTCCTCATCAACGTTTAAAAAAATAATTTCTTCCTGTCTGCTTGAGTCTGGCTGCTTGATATCACAAATTCTTCAATTACTGCGACTTGCTTCGTGTTCTGGAGGAAAAGTGTGAAACTGTGTGTAAATGTACTTTGAAATGCATGTACTGATGAAGAGGAGTGATCTGTCAGTGTTGATTCAGTTGATTTTTTTGCCTGAGCTATTTTTACTCTTCACAAGAGCAATTGTCTTATTCTTATAAACTTGATGGTTTAACATGCACAAATACTGATTTATTCAATATTTATTTACCATAGGTCTTGTACTGCTGTATTAAAATTAAATTAATAGCTGCTGTGAGACTGTTTTTTCACACCTTTCAGAATGTGAGGAATTTGCTCCTATGATGGAACTCCCCCCTTCTTCTGCTTCTCTTGCCAGATCTTCCTCTTGGTCTTGTATTAATCCGACAGAAAGCACTTGTTGGCCATTTGCCAGGCAACCACAAAGTCTACAAGATCATCAAGATAGCTGTCATTCCGCTGTCTGATGAAGAGCCTCAGGAGCTGGAGCTGGAGGTGCGCATCGTAATTCTGTTATAATACAGGTGGCAAAGTGTATGATACTTGACCTTATTGAGTGTTGCTAAGAATACCATGAATGCGTCGGTGTATGATTCATCGTTGGCAAGCTATCAGTAACTAGAATCTGAATGTTTGTTTTGTTAAATATCCCACTCCAATTTAGGTGAAAATGAAAATTAAGCTAAAGATTGTAAATGCACTCAGAGAAAGCTGAAGATATACTAAGATATTAGTCTTTCAGGGCAGATTCCTGGATGGTGAGACCGAATATTTCCAAGTGAGTAATAATGGCAGTGATAAATTGCTCCCTAATAGAGTAGATTGTTGGACTTCACCTTGATGGACATTGTACTGCAAAAAAATAATTCCCTGTGTTTGCTGAAATCGTGTTACACCGTGTAGTTGTCCATGTACTGTAGACTTTGGGCCGTTACTTAAAAGGAACTGCACTTCAAAAAAATGTTTTGCCTATTGTTCACAATCATTATGAAAGACATGACGCATGTATTAAAAAAAAATGCATTCTAAATATTCCATCCATCCATTTTGTACCGCTTGTCCCCTTCGGGGTCGCGGGGGTTGCTGCAGCTTATCTCAGCTACATTCGGGCGGAAGGCGGAGTAAACGTAAATATAAGTCGCCAATGGGAGCTCCACTATTTCACCCATAAAATCCAATAAATAAACATTTAAAAAACGCCAACAATACTCAATTTACATTTCCTGACTTGAATATTAACCAAGTATTAGTGATATGGTTATTATAAGCGCAAACCCAGACAAACTATTTATAGCGGCACAGTGATCACAAGCTTCTGTCCCTATGTTTACATCATCGAGTGGTCTGCTGATTCCTCGCTTCCTTGCTCCCTGAAAGTTTATTCGAGATCATAAATCATGCATCTTACCTACACAGAAGAAATCTGAGTAGGTATTCCGCCGACAAGTTGGTACACTTTGACAGCCATTTAAGATCCAAAACTGGCGATGACGATACGAAAAGACGCTTCGTCCCCCACGTTTCCCACCCTGTTGTTTCGTTCGGATTATGAAACATTCTTCATCTAAATGAGAAAATATGAAAATGCTAGAATTTGGCATCCTAATGACAGCAGACTTTGCACAGTAAGTTATGTTTTATTATTATTTCTTAAAGTCTGCAGTGAATAAAGTTAAAATTGATGCGGCACGAATGCAAAAAAACAATACATCCATCATCATGTCTTTCTTTAACTAGCATTGTTTACTTTGACTCTCATTATCATTAGTTAGGTCCGGTTCATTTTGTGAGAGTATTTGACAGCATCTTATGTTTTTTCAGTTTTGCAAAAAGCATCACTTTGGAATTGACAAATCAGAAAAACTGGTTCAGTCTCCTGATGAATCGAAGTTGATGAAAACGTTAAGCCAGATTAAATCTAATGTGGCTGTTCCCATCAAGAAAAAGGTTTGTATATCTGGAAATGGTTTCACCCACTTAATGCTTTTGAGCATTTTTCATTTTGTAATCTGTAAGGTTAGTACAATTTTTCCTACCCACTTTCCCAATTCAGTATTCCCCTGCCTTTCAGGTAAAGGAAAACAAAGAGAAGGAACGTCTAGAGAGGAGGCTGCTTGACGAACTGTACAAAATATTTGTGGACTCGGACTCCTTCTACTATAGCCGTACCTATGACCTGACAAACAGTGTGCAGCGCCAAGGAGACTTGCATGGATCGAATTTGCCCCTCTGGAAACAGGTTTGGAGGAAGACAAGTACCATATATCATGTGCATGTTTGTATACGAGCCACATACTTGTTACATCTTTGTGAATACACTGAAAAGTAGGGGTGTAACGGTACACAAAAATTTCAGGTCGGTACTTACCTCGGTTTAGAGGTCACGGTTCGGTTCATTTTCAGTACAGTAAGAAAACAACAAAATATACATTTTTGGGTTATTTATTTACCAAATTTGCAAAATCTTCCACCAAAAATATTTTTCTTAGTGGAATATTTGATGTGAAGTAATCGTAACCTTGGATAGGTCAATATTTCATAATAACATTGATTTTGATTCAATATTATGTTTTGAGCAATGACAGTTTGAAAGAAAAAAAAACAGCTTTGTTTTATTAGTCAACATTGCAACTTTTTCTAAATTACATTTAACCTTTAAGCTTTTTTATTTCCCTTTTGATATGTTTTTGTTTATTTTAATAGTATTTTTATAATGTGCCGTGGGCCTTTAAAACATTAGCTGTGGGCCGCAAATGGCCTCAGGGGCACACTTTTGACATCCCTGCTATAGATAATAAAAAATTAAATCTGATAAATCTATGGATAAAAAGCAGAGCCTGGCGACGCATGCACATTTATCATAACTCTCTCGCTCTCTCTGTCTCTGCCCCTCCCTCACGAATGCTGCTGCTCGCACAATTTGTTTTGTTTTTAACCCCTTCTTAACCCTGAACGTACATTGAAAATACACGCAACCCTAATTCAAAATGCCGGACATTTGAGGCATTTAAGAAACTCCGCCCTGACAGCTCCGCAAAAGAGGACATGTCCGGTGAAAAGAGGACGTATGATGAGTCTATCGTAGCCCGTTAGCTGCTGGCATGCCGTGTGTTGTGCTTCGGTGTGCATTGTTTACACAACGTGCGTTACGCTACTTAATATGTCCGTGTGGAAACTCGTTCGGTACACCTCCGAACCGAACCGGAACCCCCGTATCGAAACGGTTCAATACAAATATACGTACCGTTACACCCCCACTGAATAGTGACTGTTATTTCATTCTGTGTGAAAGGTGGACGACCGTTTCTTCTGGAACAAACACATGATTCAAGATCTCATAGACCTACAGGTAAATATGTTTTCCCCATTTTTTAAAGACTATCATAGTTACAATCAATCAGAAATGCTAGCTGTATGTTATCTATAGTCCTTGTCCATTGTTTTAATAAAAATACATGCCTAAAAATGTAAATTGTTTTCAATTGTGACATTATGTTGGATTCAAGTAATTCAAAGTAAGTGCAATTTGATGCTAACTTGAAGCTACTGTTATTGCATCATCAAGTGGCAAAGATTACAAGACAAGGAAAACAACCTGTTACTTCCCATAGCACTTTTGAGTAAACCTGGGTCCAATCAGATAATCGAGTGATGAAAATTATTAGATGATTAAATGAACTCAATACCTTTGCCAGAATCGATAAATTGCCATATCCATGTGTGTTTGTTCTTCAGGGTGCAAGAGGGTTCACACTGTGCATCGCTCTCAGCACCTGAACACATTTTTTCAATAGCAAAATTAAATGAACGGAGTGAACCCTCTTGTCATCCATCTACAGTCTTAGTCTCGGTGGGCATAGGCAGGACAGCAAACTTTAACCCAATGTAGCCCCCTAGTCAACCCTGGTCTATATTCTAGTGACCTGTTGTTTTAATCCTACCTGTAGTCAACTTGATGATTCTAAAAGTATTATATTTTGTTTGCCCCAGATCCCAGAAATAGACTTTTGGGTGATACCAATCATCCAAGGCTTTGTCCAAGTGGAGGAACTTGTAGTGAATTACGATACCTCTGATGATGAGCGGAGCAGCCCCGAAACCCCACCACAGGAGGTAACTTGTGTTGATGACATTCATCCCCGCTTCACTGTTGCGCTCATCTCCAGACGTAGCCGCCATCGAGCAGGTACGATGTGAAGCTTGTGTTACTTAGGTTTAAGATGATGATGACCAAGTTGTTTTTTTTAATTATATGTGAAACATTATGTGTGATGTGCATAATCTTTAAATAGTATTCATGCGTTCTTCTTTCCCAAAGGGATGCGATACAAACGCAGAGGAGTGGATACAGATGGCCATGTGGCTAATTATGTGGAGACAGAGCAGTTGATCCACGTGCACAGCCACACTCTATCCTATGTGCAGACTCGTGGCTCAGTGCCTGTCTTCTGGAGCCAGGCAGGGTACCGCTACAATCCCCGGCCGCGCTTGGAGAAAGGTCAGTTGAACCTCTTCTTCTTGCATTCAACTAGTTGATGGAACGATGGCAGCATTACAATTCTTTGTTGCTTTTCAAAAGTACACTACTTAATTTAGTAGCAGGAGTTCTAATGGGTAATTTGAAATTTACCTTACCGTACTCATTATATCAACCGAATATATTAATTAGTGTTGTTACAATAAAATTTCATTTTGAAAGGAATGTATGACTTTACATTTTCTATTAAAGTATTATGAAGTTACATACTAAAATATACTATATGAACTATACTACTGCAATGTCAATTTTAATTTTTTTCCTCACTATTTGAAAATGGAGACAATTAAAGGGGCTGTTTGCAACATTTACACAGATGCCTATAGGCCGCTAACTTTCAAATGTACTTTAAGCGTTATATCCCACCCTCTTACGGCTTGTTGGATGTAACAACGTAATGCATTAGCTTCAGGTGTTGTTAGCTAATAATAGCGATTTGGCCAGTTAGCGTGAGCTGTCATTAAATGTATATTCTATCATAACAACAATATGACTGCAAATTGTTTGTTGCTTCTCTTAGACTGCTTTTGTGTGAGTGCATGCGCTCCCTCCGCCAGACCGGTTCAGTGACCTCCGTAAACACCAGTTCTTTTTTTCGGGCCGGCAAAAATTCTTATTACATAAACTTAGTGATTGTGAAAAATATAGACAGTTTTAAAACAAATGTGTACTGTTAAACCACCAATGTTAGCATACGTTAGCCAGAGGTGTTCTTGTTGAATTTTTGACTTAAAAACATGTAACTATGAGGAAGTTGCAAACAGCACCTTTAATCACAGGAAGCGAGAAAACATTTTAATGAGAAATTGTTAACACATTAATTATTTGAAGTGTCAACATGTTAAATAAAAAGATTACCATTAATTGCTGATATATGAAGGTGTAGGATTTAATAAGCTGTGCTTCTTCCTACTCTTTTTTTTTTAGAATTGCTAAATTGTGCAAGTGTAAATGCGATACTACCTTACGTTAACTTGTTTAAAATGTCTGAAATAAATAAGTAATCACCATGAGACAATACAACTGTAAGTTGGCCAACCACAGTAATTTAATGCTGTTTGATGTTTTAGAAGAAAAGGAGACCATGGTGTACTTTGCCTGTCACTTCGACGAGCAGCTTAAACTTTACAAGAAACAGGTAGGTTTGGTATGTGTGTCAGTCATTTACATGGCTGCAAGTTTACACCACTTACTACAGCCATCCATCCATAATTACAGTGAAATTAAAATTCATTTAGACAGATGTATTTTGTTCATGCTTTAACACGGGTACAGGTGCTTCCCCGGTTACAAGTTCCTTTCCTACGACTTGGATGTAGGTTGAGTTTCATATTCTGTCAGACGTTATTGCCTAGGTCACACACCCCACAGAGCACACAATAACACATATACAATACGGTATTTACATGTGAAATACAAGAATTGAATGAAACTATTAAAAAAAAAAACTCCTTACTTTTATACCTGGGCTCATCTTATACACTGGAAGAGGCGTGATAAAGGAGGGAAAGGCAGGCTTATTGGGAAGAAAGAGACTCAGGTATCACTCTCCATTTCATCCAGGTTTAAACATACCATCTTGATGATGGTCGCAGCATTTGAGTTGCTTGGACAAGGCATGCCAACGTTTATTTTCTTTTACGCACTGCCAAGAGAAGAGTCTGCTTCACGCTTGGGAGATCGAATGGAGGTTAAAGTTAGCTAAGAAGAACAAAAGTAATGTCCTTCCTCGGTGTACAACTCACGACAATGTATTTGCCTACACATTAGTTGTAGTGCAGCTTTGATAATTCATGAGAGTACGTTTGTAACCACAAAAAGTTGGAACACAAACCAAAGACCACTTGAGAGGCTGAAAGAAAGATGGTTCTACTGTGATGTGTATTTACAAAGCAAGCTAAGCAATGCACAGTACTAAGCAAGCTGTAAAGAACGGTCGTCGACATGAATGAGCATCTGACGAAACGCAACACAGACGTTACCAAGAAAACACGTGACCTAAGTAAGCGAAGTTGAATTTAATGCAAATGGAAAGCCAACTGTAAATCTACAAAAAGTTAAACATAAAACCGGAAGAAGAAAAATTCCTTGTTGTCAACGACATTAAGGAACTGAACAAATACTGAAGATGACAACATGTTGACTACAAGGAAGTAAAAGACATATCGCACAAAGACTTGATTCAACTAAAGTCAGTAAAAACTGTATACAGGGTGATTAAAAAATAATATGCCAAAATAATTACACATTTATTCAGTTCTAAAGGACGGCGTGGCGCAGTGGAAGAATGGCCGTGCGCGACCCGAGGGTCCCTGGTTCAATCCCCACATAGTACCAACCTCGTCATGTCCGTTGTGTCCTGAGCAAGACACTTCACCCTTGCTCCTGATGGGTGCTGGTTAGCGCCTTGCATGGCAGCTCCCTCCATCAGTGTGTGAATGTGTGTGTGAATGGGTAAATGTGGAAGTAGTGTCAAAGCGCTTTGAGTACCTTGTAGGTAGAAAAGCGCTATACAAGTACAACCCATTTATTTATTATTTAAAGCATTGTAATAGATTGAATCAACCGGCAGTGGTCCTGACAGACCTTGACTATGCGGATGACATCACAAGAACTACTACACAGGGTAGAGCTAGAGTGCGCCAAGGTTGGCCTTAGGCTAAATGCCAAGAAAACTGAGGTCAATACCTACAACGTTCCACCAGAACATCAACCTCTGATAACAGCAGGAGGCACTGTGCTGAAAGAAGTTGAGGACTTCAAATATCTGGGCGCATGGGTCAACTCAACTGAGCAAGATCTAAAAGTGAGGAAGGCACTTGCATGGAGGGCCCTGAACGGCATGACCAGTGTATGGAACTCCAACCTCCCCCGCCAAATCAAACTCAGCTTCTTCTATGCGACAGTTGAGTCCGTTCTCCTCTATGGCAGCGAATGCTGGACCCTGAAGCCAATCCTGGAGAAGTCTCTGGATGGATGCTACACCAGGATGCTGCGTGCAGTGCTTAACATCAACATGAGTGCGCACGTAACCAACACAATCCTCTACAAGGGAATACCAAAGGTGAGCGAGAAGATTGCTGTAAGGAGAATGAGACTACCAGGACACTGCCAAAGGCATCAGGAGCTGCCAGCCAGCAAATTGGTGCTGTGGGAACCAACACATGGGCATCAGTCAAGAGGACGTCCCACACTAACATACGTGGACATACGGTACTCAAGAAGGATGCAGGAGCTCAGAGTACCAAGGAACTGGCCAAATGTATGGAGAATCGGGATGACTGGAAGCAACGATGGAAGGCTCGTCTGAGGACGACCTAGAGAGAATCAATGGTCATTTAATACAGGAGTTATCCAAGTTTTATTGTGTTACAATTTCACTGTTGTGGTCATGTAAATCTTTTGACACTGTTTAATTGTAGGAAGACCACATGTTTATTTACCCTCAAAATATTGACTCCTCAACAGAAGGCATTTTGTGTGCTTAAGTTTACAAAAACAAATGCCCTTGTCATGGTGCAGTGTGCTTTTAGAACATAATTTGGTGGTGGTTATATTGAGCACTTGTAAAGCATAAAATAAATACTCCAGAGTTATGTACAACACGTGTTCAAGCTAGGTTTTCTATTGTTTTTCATTTTTGAAATATCAATTGATAATTTTGGCGTATTCTTTTTTAATCACCCTGTATTAGCTAAGTTCAACAATATTGTGCAATACATTTCATTTATTGACCGTGACTAACATGGTATTACTTAATGATACATTAATTACTTTCAAATGAAATAATTCATTCAAAATGTTTTACTATACTGGAATATTTAGATTTGTATTTACTGATCCTCATTTACTGTCACCTCTTATTCTAAATTATTATTAACAATGTGATCCTGTCTTATTTGTATGCGTATATTTGACATTAGTATTTATTCATTTTCTTTAACAATGCACAGGCTATATAGTGTATTTTTTTTAACTCCTATTTTATATTTTAAAACACCTTTCTTTATTTTCACATAAGGAGTCTTAGTGTACAGAATTTAAATGACAGTGTAAGCAAGCAAAATATTAAAGTGTTAACTTAAAAAAGAAGTGGTGTGAATGAATTATCAGTTGTTGAAAAAAATAGATAACCTTGCTTCTTCTTAATCCTTTTTGGACATGCTTAAGGGGAACTGAACTGTCTTTGGAATTTTGCCTATTGTTAATAATCATTACGAAAAACTAGACAACATTTTTTAATGCATTCTAAATATTAAATAAACGTTATTAAAAGTTTGTTTACAGCGGAGCCAATGGGAGCGCCACTATCCCGCCCATAAAATTCGATACATAACCATTCAAAAAGCGCCAACAATACTCAATTTACATTTTGTGACTTGAATATTAACCAACTATTAGTGATATTGTTATTATAAGCGCTAATGTAGATTACCTATTTATAGCGGCGACGTAATCACTTCCGTTTATCCCTATGTTTACATCATCGATTGGTCTGCTGTTTCCTCGCTTCCCTGCTTCCTGTAAGTCTATTGTAGATCATAAATCATGCAACTCACCTGGAGAGTAAATGGCTGAGAATATAACCTGACAAGTTGGGACTATTTGACCGCCATTTAGGACCTGCACCTGGCAAGAACAGCACATGTTACATTGAAAATCTCCCATAGGTTCCATTGTAAGCGAACTTTTGATCAAATTTGTTTCATATTTAGAATGCATTAAAATGAAAAAATCTATCCGTCATCATGTCTTTCACAATGATTGTGAACAATACGCAACATTTCAAACAAAGTGCAGTTCCCCTTTAATTGTGCCAATGTAACCATTAATTTAACTTGTTAAGAACAAATAAACTATACCATCCTGATACTAAGGGTTGACTGACAAAATAGTAAATCCATCACATATTTTACTGCAGTATATTTTTTAAGGGACAATACTAAAGTAAATTAAACTTGCCTATACTTTAGAGCAGTGGTCCCCAACCTTTTTGTAGCTGCGGACAACGCTTGAAAATTTGTCCCACGGACCAGGGGTGGGGGGGGTGTATTATATTTTTTTATTTTATTTTATTTTTTCATAAAGAAATAGAATCAAGTGTGCTTACGGACTTGATCTATATTGATATATAATTTATATATTGTGTTTTTTATGTTGATTTAATAAAAAATTAAAAAAAATACATAATTTTTTTTTTTTTTTTTCTTGTGCGGCCTGGTACCAACCGGTGGTTGGGGGACCACTGCTTTAGAATAGTCAGCATGTAGCTTGTGTAGCAGTATAGATAGTTTTACAAATTACAACTGAAAATGACTAAACACACAGTCTTTATTGTCTAAATTGGTGGCAACACAAGTGAGTTCCTCAATATTTGTGTTTTAGCTCCAGTTAAGCATGGTAGTTGTGGGGCTGCATGAGTGCTCCTGGCACTGTAGAGCTGTTGTTTTTTGAGGTAACATTAATTCCAACATGTACTGTCAAATTCTAAAGCAGAACATCAGTGCCCTAGATCAGTGGTCCCGGTACCGGTCCGTGGATCGATTGGTACCTGGCCGCACAAGAAATGTTAAAAAAAAAAAAAAAAAAAAAATATTTTTTATTTTTTATTAAATCAACATAAAAAACACAAGATACACTTACAATTAGTGCACCAACCCAAAAAACCTCCCTCCCCCATTTATACTCATTCACACAAAAGGGTTGTTTCTTTCTGTTATTAATATTTCTGGTTCCTACATTATATATCAATATACAAACCCCGTTTCCATACGAGTTGGGAAATTGTGTTAGATGTAAATATAAACGGAATACAATGATTTGCAAATCATTTTCAACCCATATTCAGTTGAATATGCTACAAAGACAACATATTTGATGTTCAAACTGATAAACATTTTTTTTGTGCAAATAATCATTAACTTTAGAATTTGATGCCAGCAACACGTGACAAAGAAGTTAGGAAAGGTGGCAATAAATACTGATGAAGTTGAGGAATGCTCATCAAACACTTATTTGGAACATCCCACAGGTGAACAGGCAAATTAGGAACAGGTGGGTGCCATGATTGGGTATAAAAGTAGATTCCATGAAATGCTCAGTCATTCACAAACAAGGATGGGGCGAGGGTCACCACTTTGTCAACTAATGCGTGAGCAAATTGTTGAACAGTTTAAGAAAAACCTTTCTCAACCAGCTATTGCAAGGAATTTAGGGATTTCACCATCTATGGTCCGTAATATCATCAAAGGGTTCAGAGAATCTGGAGAAATCACTGCACGTAAGCAGCTAAGCCCGTGACCTTTGATCCCTCAGGCTGTACTGCATCAACAAGCGACATCAGTGTGTAAAGGATATCACCACATGGGCTCAGGAACACTTCAGAAACCCACTGTCAGTAACTACAGTTGGTCGCTACATCTGTAAGTGCAAGTTAAAACTCTCCTATGCAAGGCGAAAACCGTTGATCAACAACACCCAGAAACGCAGTCGGCTTAGCTGGGCCTGAGCTCATCTAAGATGGACTGATACAAAGTGGAACAGTGTTCTGTGGTCTGACGAGTCCACATTTCAAATTGTTTTTGGAAACTGTGGACGTCGTGTCCTCCGGACCAAAGAGAAAAAGAACCATCCGGATTGTTATAGGCGCAAAGTTGAAAAGCCAGCATCTGTGATGGTATGGGGGTGTATTAGTGCCCAAGACATGGGTAACTTACACATCTGTGAAGGCGCCATTAATGCTGAAAGGTACATACAGGTTTTGGAGCAACATATGTTGCCATCCAAGCAACGTTACCATGGACGCCCCTGCTTATTTCAGCAAGACAATGCCAAGCCATGTGTTACATCAACGTGGCTTCATAGTAAAAGAGTGTGGGTACTAGACTGGCCTGCCTGTAGTCCAGACCTGTCTCCCATTGAAAATGTGTGGCGCATTGTGAAGCCTAAAATACCACAACGGAGACCCCCGGACTGTTGAACAACTTAAGCTGTACATCAAGCAAGAATGGGAAAGAATTCCACCTGAGAAGCTTAAAAAATGTGTCTCCTCAGTTCCCAAACATTTACTGAGTGTTGTTAAAAGGAAAGGCCATGTAACACAGTGGTGAACATGCCCTTTCCCAAATACTTTGGCACGTGTTGCAGCCCTGAAATTCTAAGTTAATTATTATTTGCAAAAAAAAAATTAAGTTTATGAGTTTGAACATCAAATATCTTGTCTTTGTAGTGCATTCAATTGAATATGGGTTGAAAAGGATTTGCAAATCATTGTATTCCATTTATATTTACATCTAACACAATTTCCTAACTCATATGGAAACGGGGTTTGTAGATTAATACAGTCTGCAGGGATACAGTCCGTAAGCACACATGATTGTATTTTTTTATGACAAAAAAAACAAAACAAAAAAAATATCCGCCCCCCCTTGCCCGGGTCCGTGGGACAAATTTTCAAGCGTTGACCGGTCCGCAGTTACAAAAAGGTTGGGGACCACTGCCCTAGATAACAATTGCTCTCACACAAAATATTGACACTTAGGGTGCAACTTATACATGCTCACTGTGAGATGTATTCATTTTTGTTGCTAGCTATTTAGACAAGAATGGCTGTGTGTTGACTTATTTTTATTTTGTGACACAGGCTATATATTAACTACTCTAAAGTAAATCCAAGTTTATTTTTTACAATATTGTCTCTTGAGAAGATATAATAAAATGGTTGCTGAAATTGCACTTTTATAAGATGCTATAATCATCATATAATTTTGTGTACACAGGACTACTATAATATACTGTATATCTAACTAAATTACTGTATTCTTATCTTCAGGTCATCATCAACTTAGTTGATCAAAGTGGACGAGAGAAGTTAATTGGGGATGCTTATCTTAAGCAAGTCCTTCTTTACAACAACCCAAACCTCACCTATGTTTCATTTGACTTCCACGAGCACTGGTGAGAGAAACACTTGGCTCGGCAGGCAGTAGAACTTTCACTGCGATATATTTGCCATTCTGTTTTTGATAACACTTTCATACGTCTTGTGCTCTGTATCAGTCGAGGGATGAAATTTGAAAATGTTCAAACACTGACGGATGCCATCTCTGATATCATCACGGACATGAAGTGGGCCTGGTAAGAGTCACTATTTGTAATTTGTAGACAAACGATACTAAAATTATCACTTGGTAGTTTTTCCAAGGTAAAAAAGATAGCAAATTATTATAGTACTTGTTTCATGGGGTTCTCTGCCAGGGTGGACCAAGCTGGAGTCATCTGCAAGCAGGAGGGAATCTTTCGAGTTAATTGCATGGACTGCCTGGACAGGACCAATGTAGTCCAGGCTGCTATTGCTCGGGCAGTGATGGAACAACAGGTTAGTGCTTTGAATTATTTGGACTAAGAAGAAGACTATATTTTTCAGCAGCTGCTAAGCTGTAGCACCTTTTTTAAATTAACCTCTCAGTTAGTGATAGCAACTGACAGACAGCAATGCTTTTAAAATGACAGTTTTCCTCACAACAACGACACCAAGCCTGTTGAATAAATGCCTTTGTCACTCTTCTCAGCTGAAAAAGTTGGGTGTGATGCCTCCAGAGCAGCCCCTGCCTCTCAAATGTTACAGGATCTATCAGATAATGTGGGCCAACAATGGCGACACCATCAGCAGACAGTATGCCGGAACGGCAGCACTTAAGGTAGTATTAAGAGATTGTGATATATTGCTATATTCTTAGTGTCTTTTGCTGGAAGATATATTGTCCCACAAATTATTGCCGATAAACAATTTTATTGTCAGCATTATTTTGAGATCAAATTAATGTAATGTACATGTAATCATAATATACTTACAATTAGGGCTGGGCGATATATCGATATACTCGATATATCGCGGGTTTGTCTCTGTGCGATATAGAAAATTACTATATCGTGATATTCGAGTATACGTTCTCACGCAGTTGCTTTTAGCTGCTAGCATTACACTACAGGCTCTCCTCGCTCTTTCCTGTGTCTCCTTCTCACAGACAGACAAGCGCACCTTCTTACATACGTCACATACTGTCACGTCATACGTCACATACGTATACGCCCTCGTGGAGCAGAGAGGTAGCAGCATGGGTAACATTAGCTGTGATGCTAGCGCAGCCGTGCGAGTGGTAATACGAGAGAAAGAAGGTGCGAATCTGGTAACAAAACAAAAATAATTAATTCCCCCAAAATACAGCAGGGGGTCCATCGTCTGGCGGTGGTTTGGCTTCAATGTCGAACAAACAACCGTAATTTGTCAAGTGTGGGGCAAAAGCGTTGCTATAAAAAGTAGCATTACTGCTAATATGTAGCATCATTTGAAAAGTCACCTGCTAGAGAATGAAGAGTGCTTACTCCGCATGTCAACATCTCCATTCGGTGCCACACGCCCACACCATCAAAATGCCAAGGCAAACATTTCCAGATCAACACCGTATGAAAAAAATAGTGATTTTTTTAGTTGTGATTTCCTTCTCTGCATGAAAGTTTAAAAGTAGCATTTATTAATTTAGTATGAAGAAGAATGTTTTAATGTAGACACATAGAATCATCATACTGCTGTGATTATATGCATCAAGTGTTAATTCAAGGCTAAGGCAAAATATCGAGATATATATCGTGTATCGCAATATGGCCTTAAAATATCGCGATATTAAAAAAAGGCCATATCGCCCAGCCCTACTTACAATAATAATAACCTTTTCAAACCAAATAACCTTTATTTTTCATTAATATTTTTGTTTCTATCTTAAATAAGTTAACAAACATACTCTCAATCCCTGTTAGCAAAAACATGTGCTACAGTAACTATTTATTATAAGTGCAATTTTTTCCCTGTAGGAAAAACTGGGTCTAGTGGTTTGTTTTGTTGTCTTTTTTGTTTATGCCATCACTTTCCATAAAAATTCAGCATGCTGGCTCTTTCGTTCGTGTTGATGTGCTCATCACGCTCATTCGGTTTGAAACCGAAATATTTCCACACAGGGACATTTGGCTTTGCAATCCTATTTTTTCCTCTAAATTAGTAAAAATTTTGGTGCTTCTTACAAGCAAATAGCAACTTGTGAACGTTTGTCCATACATCCTGCGTTTGTAAGCTGGCGGTCCCGCCTCCGCCCCCCGAGACAAAGATTGTGGTTGATTACAATAATTTATTTCTGAGAGACTAAGAAAACAAACACACATGGATAGCATGGACATTTATCAAAATTATCAAGTTCTTTTTCATTTATCGTTTGATTAATTGAGGCCTAATTCACGCAAATTTCACTAAAAAATGTGGGTACACTGTTTGTTTTCAGGGAGATTTTACCAGGACAGGTGAGAGAAAACTGGCTGGCGTGATGAAGGATGGTGTGAACTCAGCCAACCGCTACTATCTGAACCGCTTCAGGGATGCTTACAGACAATCAGTAATTGGTATTTAAAGACATATATTCTCTCGTGTGTCTGCACATTCGAACAACCCTTTACAGACTCTTTTGTCTCTGTCCGCAGACCTCATGATGGGCCTGCCTGTGACAGAGGACCTCTACTCCATTTTCAGCAAGGAGAAGGAGCATGAAGAGAAAGAAAAGGAAAGCCAAAGAGGTGCTCAAGAGCAAGTCAGTCTCCTGTTGCAGACATACATGCAGCTTCTCCTGCCAGACGATGAGAAGTTTCACGGTGGATGGGCTCTCATCAACTGTGACATGAGGTTGGTTGTTTAAATGTTGGACTTCAATTCTATGCAAAGGGAAGCACTTTTACACAAGTCACATGATAATTCATTAATTCTATTGTCATGAAAGAAAAGTCACTCATGGGTGGAGAAAGATGTCTTCTTCTTTTTTTGTAACAGCCTGATTGATGCCTCGAACAAAGATGTAGATGTACTGCTGCTTCTGTCCGACAAAGCCTATTACATTGCTTTGTAAGTCTAAACTACATATGTGCAACATATTTAGTGGACTCGCTTCCTGTTACTCATCTACTGTTTGTTTCTCTTGTGTACATTCACAGCTATGATGAAGAAACCGATAAAGTCAACCAGTACCAGCGCCTCAATTTGGATGGCTTGGACAAGATTGAAATTGGTAAGTCTTCAATTTCACTCAAAGAAGAAGTGGTGAATGTTTTCTATGAACTTGAGTCACCCAACACTTCCTAAAAGTGTGCTTAACAGTTTCCCCAGCAACCGTTTAGTAATGTTGTCACTGATAAAGATTCAAGGAAATGAAAATGAAAAAAAAATGGAAGTCGTAAGTCTGAGTATTCTCTTGCAGGTCCAGAGCCGACGCTGTTTGGCAAGCCAAAGTTCTGTTGTATGCGTCTGCATTACAGGAGTGAAGAGACAAGCGGATATTTTCACACGCTTCGTGCAGCCACACGAAATCCTGAGGATGACGGCAAGGGTAGGATAAGCATGCACCTTTTGAAAAATGAAAGAGGCTTGAAGCAAATATTTTGAAAGCCTAAACTGATATATTATGTTTCAGATACACTGCAATGCATTGCTGAGATGCTTCGCATTACAAAGCAGGCCAGGGGGCTGGACCTACTGGTGGTTGAAAAGAAACTGGAGAGGTAATTACCACATTTTTGTAGTATTATTATAACATGTGTCAGAACTGCCAACTTGTATGCATTTTTTGTGCTCGGCATGCATTTTGACCCTTGAATACTTGTATGATTTGATGCACTCCCGATACACACTCGCTCGCACTTCCCTTCCTAACGTGCACTTCCCCCCAAAAATCCAACATTGCGGACACTAAGTGTTGTCATTGGTCAGCTTGAAGAACATTATTTCCTGTGTGTGTAATTTGTTTAGATGACTTACAGCCCATCTCCACCAATACCATCTCTTCTGATTTCAGATCAACATCTGCAATAAAAGTGACATAACACATTGCTTGGTTGCAGCTCCAATAACCACAAAGGGCCAAAGGGGATGGAATTAAATGCAATAATAATGAATTTATTATAATTGGAATTAAATACATAAATGTGTTTTTAAATGTGTCACTAATTTAATTATTTGTATGATTTTATGAGTTATTGATTTCATTGTTTCATATTTAATTATTTCACAATTTAATTATTTATTGATTTCATTATGTCATGATTCATTTAATTAAATCATTACACTTTTAAGCAATTATTTATAAAGATTTAGTAATTTATTCTATTTTGCCTCATTTAGTCCTTGCTAGTGCTTAATCTATTTTATCTGTCAAACTCAGCCGTTAAAGTCAATGGGCGGATCCTAACGACTGACAAGTGCTGGACTGCTGGTCAATATCTGTATGGAAGTGCGGAAATAACTTCCAACAACTTCAATAAATACATTTCTCTACTTTAACTGCTGCATACTCTGGTTCAGCATGTGTCGCTTCCACATAGTCTGCAAGGTGTAAACTATCTATCACCAACTCCCAAAAAGTACGAGTATATCGTCCTTTGTCGCCAAAAGACTTCCGAAGTTCCAGGCTTTAACTAAAGCAATGATTGGACTAGATTTGTGTTAGCTCCGCCCACAGACTTTTGATGGCTGAGTTTGAGAGATAAAATAAATTCATGAACTGGTGTGTCAGCACTTCATGGATTTTTTTTATCTGTCAAATTCAGGAAATGGGACAAAATGTATTAAATTAATAGATGAATATTAAATTAATCACTTAAATAAAAATAAATAAAATAATAAATAAATTAAATAATTATGTAATGACTTAATGACATGATTTACATCGTAAAATAATCAAATCATCCATCCATCCATTTTCTACCGCTTGTCCCTCACGAGGTTGCGGGGGTGGCTGGAGCCTATCCCAGCTGCACTCGGGTGGAAGGCGGTGTACACTCTGGACAAGTCGCCACCTCATCGCAGAGCCAACGCAGATAGACAACATTCACACTCACGTTCACACACTAGGGCCAATTTAGTGTTGCCAATCAACCTATCCCCAGGTGCGTGTCTTTGGAGGTGGGAGGAAGCCGTAGTACCTGGAACTAATGAATATATTCAATAATTAAATCAATAATTAATTAAACAATTAAATAATTACAGTATATGTAATTTTGCATTAAATAAGTTAATGGCACATTTAAAAACACATTTATATATTTAGATTTAATCATAATTAATGACACACTTAAGTAAATATTTAAAGATTTGTCCCTTCATAAATAACACTTTCTCTCTTTAATTACAATTGTTTGCTTGAGACGAAGGAAACTTACAAGATAAATAATAGAAGAATTGTGGTTGCTACTGGAATTGACTTCATGTCACTGGTTCAACCAGGACGACGAGCTATGAAAGCAGTGGTGTCCAAAATGCGACATACGGCTTGTTTGTAGAAATAAAATTAAACCAAAAAAACCTGAAAGAATGGGATTTTAATACATACTTTGATTCAAGGTTGGCAGGTGTGATGTGTTGATACCCATAATGTTGTCTAAAGTTGTGTCTTTCTGCGTTGTAGGCGTCAGAGCAGACCTCATGAAGACATAATGGGAATTCAGAACAAAAACTGTGAGCAGGTGCAGGGCAGCTCTGGGCTTGCTCAAGGTAAAAGTTTCCTTCTCAACAAATTCTCCTCTCTGAACCAGAAAGTCAAACAGACCAAGACGAGCGTAAACATTGGCCCCTTCAGGCCCCTCGGAAAGCTTGGAAACTTTGCTAAGCCTGATGTGAAGGTCAATTTCC
>NC_084549.2:37025000-37125000 GCF_033978685.3 Nerophis lumbriciformis | reverse complement strand
CGTCCCCTTAAAAGGGGTGGAGGGGTCGCACTAATATACAATGAAAACCTTAACCTTACCCCTAACCTAAATAATAATTATAAATCGTTTGAGGTGCTTACTGTGAGGTCTGTCACACCGCTACCTCTCTACCTGGCTGTTATCTACCGCCCCCCCTGTGCCCTATTCTGACTTTATCAGTGAATTTTCAAAGTTTGGCGCTAATCTAGTGATGCATGCAGATAATACAATTATAATGGAGGATTTTAATATCCATATAAATACCCCATCAGACCCTCTGTGCGTGGTGCTCCAGGCTATAATTGATAGCTGTGGTCTTACACAAATAATAATTGAACCCACGCATCACAACGGTAATACAATAGATCTAGTCCTTGTCAGGGGTGTCACCACCTCCAAAGTTATGATACTCCTGTACACTAAAGTAATGTCCGATCATTACCTATAAAATTCAAAGTTCTGACTCATTGTCAACAATCTACTAATAACCAATGCTTTAGCAGCCGCAACATTAATGCTGTCACAACTATGACTCTTGCTGGCCTACTGCCTTCGGTAATGGCGCCATTCCGAAATTATGTGGGCTCTATCGATAACCTCACTAACAACTTTAACGATGCCCTGTGCGACAACATTGATAATATAGCACCGCTAACGCTAAAAAAGCCCCTAAAAGGCGTACCTTCTGGTTTACAGAAGAAACTAGAGCTTTGAAACTATCATGTAGAAAGCTGGAACGCAAATGGCGTGCTTCTAAACTTGAGGTTTTCCATCAAGCATGGAGTGATAGTTTAATAATTTATAAACGCATGCTTACCTTAGCTAAAGCTAATTCCTACTCCAATCTCATCCGCCTCAACAAAAACGATCCTAAATATTTGTTCAGTACAGTAGCATTGCTAACCCAACAAGGGAGTCCTCCAAGATGACCTTATGAATTTCTATAATAAGAAAATTTAACTCATTAGAAAGGAGGTTAAAGACAACGCGTCTCAGCTCTAACTGGGTTCTATTAACACTGATACGAATGTATATACGACAGATATTGTCCTCCAAAATAGTCTCTCTCTTTTTGATGAAATAACATTAGAGGAACTTCTGCGACTTGTAAACAAACAACATGTTTACATGACCCACTTCCTGGGAAACTTATCAAGGAGCTGCTTGTAATATTAGGACCATCAGTGCTAAATATGATAAACTTCTCACTTTCCTCTGGCACTGTTCCCCTAGTACAGGGGTCGGCAACCCGCGGCTCCGGAGCCGCATGCGGCTCTTTGATCACTCTAATGCGGCTCAACAGCTTACTTGCTGAATTAGTAAGAGTGTTAAAAGTTTTTTTTTATACCGCCACCGTCAGTGTAACCTGTGTGGTTGTTGACCAAGTATGCCTTGCTGTCACCTACGTGAGCAAGCGGAAGCCCCATACAACGTGTGGCTGATCAGGCACGCTGGTTGTGGTGTGTGCTATATGCTGTACCTTCACGGCACGCATGACGCTGACAAGCGCCATTCATTTAAAACCCGCGTGTTCCTTATAAAAGGTGTGGGCAGCGTGTCTGAGACTCCTGGTTTATACATAGCACAAAGCAAAAAAAAACTTTGTATACAATGTTTCTCATTTAAAATTTCAGAAAAATTTTGCGGCTCCCATTGTTTTCTATAATTTGTGAAACTGGTCAAAATGGCTCTTTGACTGGTAAAGGTTGCTGACCCCTGCCCTAGTATTTAAAAAAGTGGTTATTCATCCTCTGCTCAAAAGACCTAACATCGATCCTGACCTCATGGTAAACTACCGGGCGGCGTTCCACCTTCCCTTTATCTCGAAAATCCTCGAAAACATTGTTGCACAGCAGCTAAATGAACACTTAGTGTCTAAAAATCTCTGTGAATCCTTTCAGTCCGGTTTCAGGGCAAATCACTCTACGGGGACAGCCCTCGCAAAAATGACTAATGATCTATTGCTAACTATGGATGCTGATGCGTCATCCATGTTGCTGCTACTTGATCTTAGCGCTGCTTTCGATACCGTCGATCATAACATTAGAACTAGGGCTGCAACAACTAATCGATTAAAATCGATTATAAAAATAGTTGGCGATGAATTTAGTCATCGATTCGTTGGATCTACGGTATGCGCATGCGCGGAGGCATTTTTTTTTTATAAACCTTTATTTATAAACTGCAACATGTACAAATAACTGAGAAACAATAATCAAAATAAGTATGGTGCCAGTATGCTGTTTTTTTTTCAATAAAATACTGGAAAGGATAGAAATGTAGTTTGTCTCTTTTATCAGATTATTAATCGATTAATCGAAGTAATAATCGACAGATTAATCGATTATCAAATTTATCGTTAGTTGCAGCCCTAATTAGAACGTATCAAAACTCGTATTGGTATGTCAGACTTAGCCTTTTCTTGGTTTAACTCCTATCCTACTGACTGGATGCAGTGTCTCTCCCATAACAAAGTGACCTCAGAGTATGTTAAGGTAACGTGCGGAGTTCCACAGGGTTTGGTTCTTGGCCCTGCACTCTTCAGCCTCTACAGTATATGCTGCCGCTCGGTGACATCATACGCAAATACGGTGTTAGCTTTCACTGTTATACTGATGACACCCAACTCTACATGCCCCTAAAGCTGACCAACACGCCAGATTGTAGTCATCTGGAGGCGTGTCTCAACAAAATTAAACAATGGATGTCTAGCTACTTTTTGCAACTCAACGCTAAGAAAACAGAAATGTTAATTATTGGTCCTGCTAGACACTGACACCTATTTAATAATACCACCTACACATTTGACAACCAAACAATTACACAAAGCGACTCGGTAAAGAATCTGGGTATTATCTTCGACCCAACTCTCTCATTTGAGTCACATATTAAGTTACTAAACCAGCTTTCTTTCATCTCCGTAATATTGTTCAAATGTGTTCCATTTTGTCCACCACCGACGCTGAGATCAATCATGCGTTCATTACGTTTTGTCTCGAATCCTGTAACGTGATATTTTCGGGTCTCCCTATGTCTAGCATTAAAAGATTACAGTTGGTACAAAATGCGGCTGCTAGACTTTTGACAAGAACAAGAAAGTTTGATCATATTACGCCTATACTGGCTCACCTGCACTGGCTTCCTGTGCACTTAAGAAGCGACTTTAATGTTTTACTACTTACGTATAAAATACTTAACGGTCTAGTGCCATCCTATCTTGCTGATTGTATTGTACCATATGTCCCGGTCAGAAATCTGCGTTCATAGAACTCCGGCTTATTAGTGATTCCCAGAGCCCAAAAAAAGTCTGCAGGCTAGAGAGCGTTTTCTATTCGGGCTGCAGTACCCTGGAATGCCCTTCCGGTAACAGTTAGAGATGCTACCTCAGTAGAAACATTTAAGTCCTATCGTAAAACTCATTTGTATACTCTAGCCTTTAAATATAGACTCCTTTTTAGACAAGTTGATCTGCCATCTCTTTTCTTTTCTGCTCCGCCCCTCTGTCCTGCATGGAGAGGTTATCAGCTAGCTGTTCAAAGTCGGGACCCGGGTGGACCATTCCTCAGTGCATCAGTTGGGGACGTCTCTGCGACTTATCTCCATTCAAGATGATCCCTGCTGGCCTCACTATGGACTGGACTCTCACACTATTGACTCGATCCATTGCACCGGTCGCCCGAGGTTTGTCATTGTGCCCATTAGGTTGAGTTTTTTTCTTGCCCTGATGTGGGATCTGAGCAGAGGATGTCGTTGTGGCTTGTGCAGCCCTTTGAGACACTTGTGATAATGGGCTATATAAATAAACTTTGATTGATAGTAGTAGTAAGACAGGGCTAAACATCCTGATCCTACACACTGACAGCACGCAGGAGCAGGCATGCTAATAGCTAAGCTAGCTAGCTGCTAAGCTAGCTCGAAAAAACAGAATAACTGAGTGCTTGGTAAAGTTTAAGATGTTAAGGTTAAGATCATACTAAGGGTAATATCAGTATATGATCGATACTAGAGTAATTAGGGATTTTTTTGTTAATAATTATTAATAATTCCCTGGACACACGGGGACTTTGAGGGCAAAAACCTACATGATTTAAATTACCGTATTTTTCGGAGTATAAGTCGCACCTGCCGAAAATGCATAATAAAGAAGGAAAAAACATATATACCGTATTTTTCGGAGTATAAGTCGCACCCGCCGAAAATGTATAATAAAAAAGGAAAAAAACATAAGTCGCACTGGTGCCGGCCAAACTATGAAAAAAACTGCGACTTATAGTCCGAAAAATACGGTAAGTCCCGGCCAAACTATGAAAAAAACTGCGACTTATAGTCCGAAAAATACGGTAAGTCCCGGCCAAACTATGAAAAAAACTGCGACTTATAGTCCGAAAAATACGGTAGTCATTTAGTTATTGTGCTACTGACTTAATAGTACGAATAAAAGAGAATAAGAAACTAGTTTAAGTTCACAGCTAAACGGACAATAGCATTCACCATAAATAAATTGAAAAATGTATAATTAGTATATGCGATCAGTATCCATATTAATACCAACTGATCTCACTCATGGATAATTGGTATCGGCAGTATAAAACCGTGATTATCCCTAGTTCCAGTTTGTGGGATGATAGAAACATGCACAAATAATTGTAGCCCACCTTGCCACCACAAGCATGCGGTGCAGGTCCTCAGCACTGATGCTCTGGGGGTCGTCCTTCCTCATATCTACAAAGTCATCCTCAACTGACTGAAGGGACGACAGGGAAAGAAGAAAAAGTTGAATACTCGTTTTCCTGCAGGGCTTTTATTTTGCAAGCACAGAGCGGTAACACGTTTCACCTTGGTCACATCATTGGAGATGCTGTAGTCCAGCTGCCGGGCCACACTCAGGTAGAGTCGGAACTTGTTGAGTTGCGAGGAAGTCTGCATGTGTGAGGGGATGCTACCAAGATGGTCGTCCATGTGGGCGGGGGTGACTTGGGGCTGCAGGTGCATCTGACAGTCTGACTGCGGGGTCAAAAGAAATGTTTCAATTCCAGGTGTTGGAAGGGTGTTGTCATAGCACACCAGGCAGGAGCAACGCTAAACCAGGCGCCTATGATCACGTGACTTCTGACCAACCCTGGAGGTTGTTTACAGAGTGCTGCCCGAGACTGACGCCTCTCTCTGGATTGTTCCTGTGGCACACAGCTGCCGCCACGGCAACATGTTAGGCCAGCACACAGGAATAGCACACAGCGCATTCCTCGCACGGTTCACAACCGAGTGAGACCTGAGATTAAATCCTTCAGCCAATTGCAGCGGAGACAGCAGCGTGATGCTGGCTGGAAACAACCTCCAGCGTGGGACATGGCCGACAGAAACCTAACACCTTCCCGAGCCTGGCTGGGGAGAGGCTTGGCTGCGGTGTGGGCGTAAGCGTCAAGTGAGATCAGCGTGGCTGCACGCCTCCCTCCTCGCGTGTCCTCACCGGCAGCAGCGAGCGGCCCTCCGATGCGACGAGCACATTAATATTGCAGGGGAATTCCATCTGGTGGTAGTTAAAGTCATAATCAACCTTCTGCCAAGTGATCAGATTGCCCAAAGCTGTGACATTGCGCACACCTACAGCACAACAACACACACACACACAGGCAGCCTGGTTAGTATCAAATCATGCTTTCTCAACAGGTGGTGTTTGCTACTCGTACCTGCGGTGTCCAGTTGCCCCTGCTCCAGCTGTGTTTCGTCCAGGAAGAGCGATGTGTTTCTTGCCAGCTGCAGAGCGCCGCTCACCAGCCGATTGGCCACATAGTCCTTCTTTGGCACCAGGCTCATCTGATTCATGTTTTGAAGGCTCATGCCCAGATAGAACGACTGCAAGGTTGTGTGGAGATCAGGAATTAAATAAATTTTTCTTTTTAAGTGATCTATTCTTCATATTGTTACACTCTTTGTTATGCATGAGCACCAGACTCGATATCAGAAGTAAACACAGTTTCTAGCTATTTTCCACAAATTGTTTTCTCTTCGTTCACTGAACGATTGCCAACAGAAGATAGCTAAGGTTTCTAAATAATTGTTAAGAATTATTGTCACATATGTAGAATTATGTTACTGACTCAAAATGACATCTTTTAACTCCAAAAACACCACTAGCTAGTGTATGTTAGTTACTATTATTGGCTTAAAAGAGCAGATTTAGAAAAAAACCCATTAATATTTTCATTGTCTTGTTCACGGGGACATGCCCAACAGCAGCAGGTGGAGAGGTGCCTAAGAGGGAAAATGATTTGAAAACAAATGCTATGGTTCAATTCCTGATGTACAGGTGGGTAAAATCATACGCTTTTACAAACAATGTGTTGGTAACATAAGATGATGTTACTGATCTAGCCAAAGGTGCCAAGTGCAGTTGACTTGTAGCAGGGAGAGGGCGGGACATCATGTTTGAAAGTTGCCGTTTAACTGTACAAACTTGAATAATAACGCTACTTGCCTGCAACCAGCAGTGGCGCTGTTGAGCTAGGAAGTTGCTGTACATTCACGCTGCGCAAACTCCTCCAGACCAGCGATTCCCAACCGCTGTGCCGTGGTTAGTGGTTACTTAATTGGTGATACTAGGGATGCAACAATTTACCGGTTTTACTATTAATAACATTACGGTGGCTGCAATACACCGTGTGTTTTAGTCCTCACTAGTGTTGCCAACTTGGCGACTTTCCAAATCCTCCTGGCGACTTTTTTTTTTAAACAGCTAATAGCGACAAAGCGACTTTTCTCGGTGTTATTGTGGACTTTTCTTGTGTCTCGGAGACTCTGAGGTAAAACAATGCTGCAGTTACTGTCCTCAGCAAGCAGTGGCGGGTGCTGCCGTGAGCCCCTCCCCCATTCCAAAGCACGAAAAACCGTAAATATTTCTTCAGTGTCATGTCACGCTAAAATAATTCAGTGCAACGTCCCAATGCTATTGTTCATGTTAATGAGCCAGTCAATATATGACAATAATGTCACAACTCTCGAGTCTTATGATCAAATTTTATTCTACACTATTTTAATTGATTTACATTTAAAGAAATCAAATTAAGAATCAACATAAGAAACTTACAGCTCCGATAATACTTCGAATTTTATTTTTTTTAAACTCACTTTTTTTTCTCCCACAATGTTTTTCCTCTCTACTACAGCATTCATTGCAATCAATTATGCATCATCCAGCAACATTTAGGACAGCCAATAGCTACTTTCCCTATTAAAGAGATGGCAACACTGCTCCTTACTGGCTATAAACTAACATTATTATGCTGCTAGGTTATTTTCGGCACAACCTGTATGAAACTAAAAACAAAGTTACACCAGCGGTGCATGCACATACGCACCTATCGAGAGACACGCTAGTATGCCAAATTAGCTTAAAAATGGCAGCAGGACAAAGCAGCAAATTTTTCACACACACAACAAAGCTAAAGTCGGCTTTGTGGGAACTTGTGGGTACTTAAAGGATTGACCAGGGAGTCATTGAAGGCGATGGCTCACCCATTTGCAAAACCTGCCAAAAGACAATTGCGGCTAAAGAGTCTAATACAGAGATGTCAAACTCATTTTCATTGAGGCCCACATCCCAGTTGTGGCTGCCTTTAGAAGGCTGCTTGAAACAGCGAATAATATATGAATTGTCCTCTACATTTGATTATTATATATCTATTTTTTTACGTACACTGTAAAAAAATAAAAAATGTTACTGAATTTTATTGTAAAATATACTGTTTTTTTTTTTTTTTTAACAACATATTACAGTAAATGGAAAAAACAGTACCACTGTTTCTTTAATTCTGGCAACTTAGCTTCCAGTTCTTTACCGGAAAAACAATTATGTTATGGTTTTTGTATTTACACCAATAAACCGTAATAACAACTGTAGATTTTACAGTAAAAAAAACTGGCAGCTCAGTCAACATAATGTTACCGTAAAAAACTGTTGTATTTTTTTCCCAATTCACAAAAATATACTACAAAAGTCACTTTCAATTTTACAGTAACAGCTTTTGTCATTTATACAGTGTAAAATGTTTCACCGTCACCAGCTCCGGGATATGCATGTACGTTGCGCAGCCCATTAATCTTTTTTTTTAATTATTATTATATTTTCATAATCTTAAGAAGCCATAATCAAAATAAAAATTCAAATTGGATTAATTGTCCAACTCTACTTTATAGTATAGGATAGGGTAGACTTTTATTTATCACACCATGAGGAAATGATGTGGTTGCAGTGCAGATTCAAAAAGTCCACAAAAAAGTATTAAAAGTACAGTTAACTATGTAATCGGTATTGGTGATCTCATTCATGGATGATCGGTAGCGGCAGCATAAAACACTGATGGGATCCATTCCAGCGTATAGAGACAGAGAACAATTAAATGATCTTCCACTCGATGGCAGAAGATCCACCTGTTGCCACACACACACAACAGAACAAGTCATGGCAGGCTTGGTGTTTTTTTCATGTAAAATGATGTGCGTTGGCTTAATAAAGGCTCTGAAACACTGGTCCATGCAGTTTTATTCTGCTCAATACAAACCAGCATCAAAACAAGAGCTAGGAACATTCCGGGATTCTTTTTCATCACTTCTAAAATAAGTGTAGTGGATTCAGTGACGGTTAAAATCCTTAGTCAATGGTCACGTGGTATTTTTTGTTTTCCTGACAATATCGAATGGAACATAGATAAAACATTTTTAAAACGCTTGATTAAGTATGTACTCTTTATCAGTGTCATTAGGCCTGTTGGTCAGAATTTGAGTTTAAAGAAATAATCATAACCTTAAATATGGTAATTAATCTGTCAAGTTTCCTTGCACTTCAAAGTATGAGGGAGCGAGTTCCCCTTCAGTGTCTCACAGCCCGTTCTACTTGTTCATACAAATAACACACCGCGCTCCGTTCGCTGACATTATTTGTGTCTACACTTTAGTATTCATTTTAGAACAATACACACACCTGCAGCTAGGTGGCAGCAGTGCTCAATCTAATCAACTGTTCTACCCAGTAGAAGTAGAAACCCAAGTACAGAGCTAACGGAGGCGAAGAGATGGAGGGAGAAGAAAAAAATTTGAGTTGTCCGAGGTACTGTATTTTACGGACTATAAGGCGTATTTAAAATCCTTTTTTTCCCTCAAAAATCGACAGTGTGCCTAATGTACGGAATAATTCTGGTTTTGCTTACCGACCTCGAAGCTATTTTATTTGGTACATGGTGTAATGCTAAGTGTGACCAGTAGATGGCAGTCACACATAAGAGATACGTGTAGACTGCACTACGATGGCAATATGACTCAAGTAAACTACACCAACATTTTATATGTTCCATTGAAAATATAGAACATTACATACGGCGCTCAAAAATCTATCAAAATGTTTTAGTATGACTTTGGTAAGCTATGAAGCCGCACCGCTTGATGGATTGTCGGCGCATTAAACATACGAGTATTATTATGGTGTGTGTATAAGGTAAGACATTATCTGGCGTTTTGTTTCGCGGTATTATGCAAACAACTTTTCTTACCTTCTGGTACCAGCTGATCTGTACTTGGGATCTGCATAAATCCTGAAAAATCGCGTGCGGTCGCCTTTGAAGTCTGTGCCGACATCGTAGTCGATAAGCTTCTTCTTTTTCTCTGTCTTCTTGTTATGGGACATTCATCCTCCGCTGTTGCCATTTCTAATATAAAGTAGTGTAAAGTTCTTACTTATATCTGTCAGTAAACTCGCCATGAAAGTGCTAAAACATAACCGGTATGGGGAGTTTACATTGTTCACCCAAGGAACTTCAGTTATTTGAGATTTCGGTCGGACGGTTTTTCACGGGACATTTCTGGCCTTGTTGTTGTTTCCGGATGAGGAGATGCTTGTCCGTTGCTGATTTAAGTAAAGTCTGAATGTCATTAAAACAGTTAGCTCCATCTTTTGACACTTCTTCCACTCCCGTCCCTTGCAAGCTACACCGCTACAACAAAGATGACGGGGAGAAGACGCTGTCAAAGGTGGGCCACGTAAATAAGACCGCCCACAAAACGGCGCATCCGGAAAAGACTGTCAGAAAACGGCTTTTCTGACAGAATGATGGTAAAACATAATCTACGCAACATTTTGACCAAAGAGCCACCATTACATGTTATGTAGACCAGGAGGAAGTGTTTTCCATTTAGAAAAAAAAATTATAATAATACGACTCCTTTAATGCGCCTTATAATCCGGTGCGCCCTATGGTCCGGAAAATACGGTATATATAAAGAATGTAACTCACACAGTGTTGTACACCTAAATATATAAATAATATCAAGTTGTCGGTAGTAATTAAATCCAGGGGGTTCATGACAGAAAATAAGAGGCACTGTGCTATATAGGAAGCTGGGGTCAAAGGCCATGTTCTGCAATTTATCCCCACACACTGCTTGTTCTGTCCTGTATAAACAGCTCCAGTAGGGAGGGGCGATATGGCCTAAAATCTATATTGCGATATATATTGCAGCATCCTGCCATAACGATATATATCCTGATATATTATTTGGTGTGTAAATGATAAGAGAACCATTTCAAAACGGGTTACAAAGTCTCCTATTTTGCTGCTGACATGCGATTAATATATTGCATCATTTCTGGTTGTATCATTTTCTCAAAACTATTATTAATATACTTTCTAATTTACTGTTGATATCTGGTTACTTTGTGTTGTAACATGGTTCTATCTACATTTCTGTCAAAATGTACAACTCACTTATTCTCTTATTTAGATACGTTACATTAGTTTTGGTTAACACTACAAATTTGGGTATCGATCCAATACCAAGTAGTTGAAGGGTCAGTGCATACATTATGTTTTACAGACCATCTTCAAGTCGCTTTCTGATCGTCTCTTCAGGATGCACTGTTTGGTGGGCCGTCTTAATTATGCCGCTCCACTTCAACTGCATCTACTCCACGTCAGCCTTCTTGTAGTTTTTAGCGCTTCCATATGGAGTCTACTGACAGATACTGTACAAGTTTAAACTATACGCTACTTTGTATTAGAAATGGCAACAGCGGCAGATGCATGTGCCTGTATGAGCCAGTCTGCCCCACAACTCGAAGATAGAAAAAAATAAACAACGTCGGACTGCAATGGCGGACTCGCGCAGTGGTCTTCAGGTAAAACTTTACCATACGAAGATATCCGCTGACGTCACATTGGGAAAAATGTCACAATTGGGGCAAATTCCAAACGGCTCATTTGGAGGAAGTACTAAGGAAGGCAAGACTGTTTTGTAAATATCTCCGCCATGTCTACATTGTTTGATTTAAAATTTCCGGGACTTATCCAGATCCCAAATACTGTACACATCAGCAGGTAACAATAGGCAAGAAAAGTTGGTTTTGCATAATAGGTCCCATTTAAATTTTTCAAGATCATTGAATGATTACATTTTTCATCACGATTATAAGCAGATAAAAACACAAGATGGCGATGTAACAATATCAATTAAGTATTTGAATTATTTCAAACTATTAGCGCTGATTTAAATTAGGCATATTGCGATCAGAGTTTTATGCTGCTGATTCCAATCGTTAATGAGTAATATCAGCCAATACCATTTGCATGTATTAGCTGTTTTCAATTTATGGTGGGTGCAGTTTAACAATATCAACACAATATTTAAACTAGTTCCTTATTCTCTTACTCTGTATGTAACATGTTCAGCCTCATCCTCCAGTGATAAAGTTACATGATAATGATGCTTAAAATAATAACAAATTAAGTTTATTTTCCATATTGTAGGTGATTATTATTAGCTTAGAGGAGCAGCACCATACTGTGTATGGAGACACATATTTAACTGCTAACTGCTTGTCAGCCTGGCAACCAAAAATAAATACAGTGTTAGAGTGGATCGGCATTTGTGATCAGCAATAAAATGTATTAATTGGCAATGGCGATCACATACTGTACTTTTTTCCTGAAAATCAACTGATACTGATCGGTGGCCGATCGATCGGAACATCCCTAACTTCAATCTTTTGGTTTTTGTCAATAAAAGGGGTCATATTATGATTTTTTTCCCCCCTATGTTTAAAACCATTTTGGTCTAAATACCATGTAATGATGCAAAATGTGCATAAATTTAGTTTTACAGACCTATTTGTAAGCCATATTTTTGCTCCCTTTGAAAACAAGCCATTTTGAGAGGCAGAATTGTTAGATGCAAATTAACCCCTTCTCACCACTCTCCCTCACGCTGAGTCAGCATTCGCCCGGCAGATTTTTTTTATTTTTTTTTTTACTTTTCTTGCTTTTCTTGTGCACTTTGGTGACCTCTAGCAGCCATCTGTTTTGAGTGACTTTCACCACAACATCCCAGATGATGTCTCGAGATCACCGTGTTTTATTGCCGAAGCCAGCTAGGGTGCAGGTCTGTACCGTATTTTTCGGAGTATAAGTCGCACCGGAGTATAAGTCGCACCTGCCGAAAATGCATAATAAAAAAAGAAAAAACATATAAGTCGCACTGGAGCCAGGCCAAACTATAAAAAAACCTGCGACTTATAGTCTGAAAAATACGGTAACTTATTTCCTGAGTTTGTAAACAATAATCACAAGACCATATATTTATACTATACTTGGTATCATTACTATCGATATTTGTATCGATCCGCCCACCTTTGTTTACATTCAAGAGCTCCAGCTTAGCAGTTAGCAAATGCTTGGTGTAGCATGTTCAGCTATTCCTCGTCCTCCAGTGATACAGACACTTGTAAGAAACCTAGTTTATTAGCTGCCATTGAGGCGAAGATTGCTGACTTAGAGGTGGCTTGGCATTGTAGAGGGATGTCAGCCACGAGCGAGCTAGTGAGAATGCTACAGCGTGTTGAAGACACCTTTGTTCACTTGTCGCGGTCAAATTTGGAGGACACAGCTAAAATGTGTAATCAATATTCATTATCACGATATAACAATAATATTCAACCATCTATTGCCGGCCAGATTTAAATCGTCTATATCGCGTAACACAAAGCCCCAACATGATGTTTTGCGGCTGTGAGCCATGACATGAGCATGAAGGTGTCTTTTACTCACAGAGGGTACAAGTTGTTGGATGACTTGGTAGAGACGTTCGGTGTACGACGACACAGTGGGACATCCACTCAGGTTCAGGGTGAACTTCCCCAGTGGTAACACGTCTCGTCTGGTGTACCTGCAAGAAATCCAAGCAAAGAGTGAAATTGTACTTTTTGACAACACAGTACTGTATCATGGGACACGTACACGTTTGATATGAGATGCAAGATGAGGTACTCAGCGGCCAGGGAATCTCCCAGAAGGACATGAGTCAAATATGCAAGGAAGTCTGCCCGGACAGACACCATCTCACTCAGAGTTGAAGATAAAACTACGAGAGGAGGGACAGCCAGA
Source organism: Nerophis lumbriciformis (assembly GCF_033978685.3). Lineage (NCBI taxonomy): Eukaryota > Metazoa > Chordata > Actinopteri > Syngnathiformes > Syngnathidae > Nerophis > Nerophis lumbriciformis. The sequence goes on along the minus strand of NC_084549.2, from coordinate 37,111,576 downwards.
CAAATGAGGTTGGAGATCATTCATTGGAGTTGACGAGGACATACTTTGCTCACTGGCACTGTTATCCTGCAAGACGGCAGAGGGCAGAAGAGGGTTGTTGTGTGCCAGCGGCTTGGCGTAGAGCATGTGGAGGCGAGGAACCAGTGAGGCGGGCGGGCTGTGCACCCTCTGCTCCTCTACCGTTTCCATGCACTCTGAGGGGTCTATTAGGGACGAGGACTTGTCCCTGCGTGGGCAGAAATGTCAACCACAGCCATACGTCCCCAAACTGATCTTAGTACACCTCACCTGTCTTCAGCCAGAGCGCTGAGGGCAGGACTCACTGAGAGGATTCCGTAGACTTCGATGGTCTCGTTCAGTTTGAAGCTGTCCCAGTCCTCGTAGACCTGACACAAACACACACCCTAATCTTTCACCTCAAGTCACATACTTGTCTCATAACAATTAAAACGTCTTTATGGGACACACATAAAAATTCATCTTAGTTCACAATAACAACATGAGATGTAATTTAAATGATTTGTTTCACTGATTGAATGACGATAAGCATTTCGTTCGGCAGGTTGGCTCTACTGACCTGGTTTGTCTACTCTGCTCAAGGGAGAAGCAATCACATTAATCGACTTTTCTTTTGACTTATTTGTACTATAGAGTGAGCGAGCTTGCCATGTTTTTTGACTTGATGGATTCTTTTCAATCTTTCTACTCGTTGCAATTAAGACATTTCCTTAAAGCAGAACAAGACAAAGAGAGGTCTAATAATGCGATTTATTTCAAACGTAAACACATGGCCTTAAACATGGCATGAATGTGCGCACGTGGGGAAAAAGAATTGTGCAGAAGTACATGTCTCCATTTAGTAAAAAAAAAGAGGTGTGAATATGAATGGATAACATACCTTGACTAAGCAGGAAGGGCCTTTCTCGCCTGGTAGAGGAAAATTGAGGTCAAGGCACATGGCAGAAGCCATCTGGCCGGGAGGAGCTTCAGCCTCCTGCCGCCGAGCTTCACTGGTGCCGTGTTCTTCCGAGTTCATCTGAACACCTGCAGGCAGAAAACGATGACGGAAAACAGCAATAAGGTGGATTAAAATGGCTCAGTGTTTCCCCACAGGACTGCAATTTATTTGTGGTAGTTTTGCACAATTGGCCAACATCAGTAAAAAAAAACTGAAAAGCAGAACAAATACATTTAGAACTATTAAAGAACTTTCTTTTTCTGCTTCTTTTGGTCTTGTTTTAAAAACACAGAGCTGTCTCTTAGTGCTTTAAGATGGGGGAGTGGCCCAGAGCAGCACCTACTGCTCGTTGAGAAGATCGATACATTCTTTCACTCCAGTAACTCCCATAGACTTCACTGGATTTGTCGCTAGTAATTTTTTTGAAAAACAGCATCTAAAAGTTAACTGGTTACTCACGAAATATAGCAACTCCAATCCTCCCTACTGTGTCCTCTTATTCTCTGGCAGACAAGATGCATAATGATTTTTTTTTGTTATCATATAGATGAGAGAAAAAGTACATCATAGAATCTAAGGCATATGCCTCCAAAGTGTGGCCCGCAGAATATTATCTAAATAAAGTTAAACAACTAAATAACGTTTAAAAAAAGAGCAAAATGATGTAATGTAATAAGAAAAAGCTGACATTTTGATAGTAATAACTAATAGTATGTTTTGTCACCTTTCAATCAATCTTTATTTGAATAGCACTTTACATACAAATGTAGCAGAATGTGCTTTACATTTAAAAACATTTCAAAAACATTAATTTCATAATCCCAGGTTAAAACAGTCAACCCCCCGCCCCCCATTCCTTCTACCACAAACATGCAGATATAATAAAAGTCTTGTAAAAACAAATGTGGCTGAGCACGGAAGCACCAAGTGAGAAAACACTATGTTATGAAGCCGAGTGCGCCGGGAGCTGCATGATGGGTGGCCGCGGTCGCAGCGACCCTGATCCAGAGCACACAGCGAGGGACCAGGGAGTCCTCTCGCAGAGGAACCCATGAACCAGAGCCACAGCAGTAGCAGCACATCAGAGCCCCCAGTGCAGAGGGCTTCTGCTGAGGAAAGGCTGGAAATAACTTTACAGAACTAAAATATATTAAGAGGATAAAATAAAAGAATAAAATAAATGTATATCATACATTAGTGAAATGCATCAATATTACATAAATATGTAGTTAAAAACGAAATAAAATCAATTAAATTCATATGTGGTAAATAAAAGCTAATACAATCTCAATGGGACTTTCCTGGTTAAATAAAGGTTATAAAATACTAGATAAACAGAGTTAAAGAGATAATAAAAAATATAAGATGGATAAGAATATTAATTAAAAGATCTCTGGCAGGCTGTTCCACAAACGGGGACGTAATAATGAAATGACCCTCCCCCGTGGGTATGGCTCAGGACTTTTGGAATAATTAGGAGGCCGGAACTGGAAGACCGCACGGACCGCGAGGGCTCATATGATAAAAGATAAAAGCAACTTGGCTAGATAAGAAAGCCTAAAGACCATTGAGGCATTTTAAAACCAGTAAAATGTTTTTTTATTTTTTATTTTTTTAAATCGGTTCTGGAACACAGAGGGAGCAATTGCAATTATTTTAAAACCAGTGTAATATGGGCCCGCCTTCTGGTCCTCGTCAGCACAGAAGCTGAGTTTTGTAATAATTGTGTGGTTTTGTCAATTTTTTTTTTTAGGAAGACCAGAAAGCAGGGCATTACAGTAGTCAATAGCATCTACGTGTTGGCCTGAGAGAAAAGCAACGAACTCTGGCTAAATTTCTAATATGATAAAAACGAATTTTTGGTAAATGGTAAATGGGTTGTACTTGTATAGCGCTTTTCTACCTTTTTAAGGAACTCAAAACGCTTTGACACTATTTCCACATTCACACACTGATGGCGGGAGCTGCCATGCACGCGCTAACCAGGCCCATCAAGAGCAAGGGTGAAGTGTCTTGCTCAAGGACACAATGAACGTGACTAGGATGGTAGAAGGTAGGGATTGAACCAGGAACCCTCTGATTGCTGGCACGGGCCACTCTCCCAACTTCGCCACGCCGTCCCCCCGAATTTTTGGCACACAGAGCTGACAAAGTTTTGTCTTTTAGTGATGTAACTAGAGGTGGGGAAAACAATCGATTTTTAGATGCATCGCATTTCAGACATGGACGATTATAGAATCGATGAGTAAATGTCAATAATCGATAATCAATGTATCTATTTTAAATAAAGTAATGCAGACAGTTCTAAAATTTGGCTGACTGCAGCGAGCCACTTCACCGAGAGAGCCGACCAGCTCCTTTACTATCGGGCACCTATGGTCCAAATTTGCACACATTTTCATTAATTTAATAAATGTGGGAAATCATTTTACTTTATTTAATTTAACTTATTCCGAATTAAATGTTTTTTTTAAGTTGCAAATTATAAACGCTTATTTATCGTGAGGTGGCCAAAGATTCCCAACTCTAGATGTAATATCATATCACAGTTATTGTGACCAAAATAGTCACGGTTATCATTATCACAGCATCGTTGAATGTGCTCCAAAAGGTACTTTTCTACACTATTACACCCTGTTGGCGTGCTAATTTTTTTTTTATTTTTAGGGTGAATAGCAATCAAAAAAAAAAAAATCATCTTAAAAACAGCAAAACAAATCATGTGAGTATTTAGGTGTATTATGGTTCTTCCATGAACCAGGAAGTATTAGGTAAATAAACAAATAGGACACTCTGTTTACTTTTGTCACACATGTTCATGTTATACCTGCATTAGGGTCCCTCTGTTTCTGTGGCTGAGTGTCCATGCTGTCCATGTCATCGTCTTCTTCATAGCTGCGCTTCTGTCTGCTCGGCATATACGAGGTGGACGGTTGCACTCTCGCTTGACTCGAACCAGTGTAACTGTGCTATAGAGTTAAGAAAAACTATGCAGCACTGAAACAAAAAGACAAGTTGTTTGGCAAGCCATTTCATCATGCACATCCTGCAGATGTGAGAAGGATATCTCTTTCACCCAGGAGTTTTCACCAGGAACAGGTACGCAGTAGAAAGTCTGTCTTTCAGCCGTCACAGTATTTTTTGAATTAAAATCCACCTGGAAATGAAGACAAGAGTCATGGCTGGCAACAATAAAGCCATTGGAGCAGGGCCAGCTCTTGGCATAAATACTTTGCTGTTGTTTAGAGCCCCACCCTTTAGGGGAGGGGTGTCCAAAGTATGGCTGGGGGGGCCATTTGCGGCCTGCAGGTCAAAAACCAAATAAAATCAAACAAAAGAAACACAGTAACAAGTAAGAAAAATGGCAATTATTTGCAATGTAATGAGAAAAAGCTGAAATTGTGATAATAATACACTTTGTCACCTGCACAAAGTAGACATTAAAAGTTTTGTCTTTAGATACTGTATGTCTTTTAACAAAATTAAAACAATATCAAAATGGCTCCTAAATGCGTTGATTTTTCAGGATACAGAAAATGGAAAAAGTTTGGGTATTAAGTGATCATCACTGTGGTCGTCGTGCTGTGCAGGTGTTACCTTGTTCTACTCTGATGGACCTCATAGATACAATCATACTTTGTTTCTGCTAAACTTTTATTAAGTGGCAAGTCAACATGCCCTTTGTAACAGTTTTAGTTCGATTTCGCAGCATCGTAACCACGTCCATTCAAAATATGTTAGCGATAATTGCTAATTTAGCATCACTTAGAACGCCGTTATCGTGACAGATTTACGACCGTATTTCTAAAACGACCATAATATTTAAGTTTATATTGTAGCCCAACCTTTTCCTTAAATATATGATGTCTAAAGAGCATTTGTTTTGCCCATGTTTTGTTTACTTTGCAATGAATGCTGAGGCAACATGGTAGCAACATCTTTGTTTACCTTTTCATACAAACTTGGAATATTATCTGGAATATAAACACATGACTATTGAACATTTTAGATTTAACTGAATTGTAGTCAATGTAACCTATTTGTTTATTGTTCATCATAAATGATCATTTATAGTAAATACAACAAAAATTAATAATACATGATTTCTTAATATCTAATTATAAATGTACTTAAAATGCATTTTTGTGGATTGTGTTTTTTATACACCCACTCTATAGCCCAGATCCGTTTCCAAGAGTAATATTAAAGACCAAAATGGGGCCACAAAACTAGGTCCTGCATCGGAGGCTTAGTTGTAAGAGTTCAAGATGATACAACAATGGTGGACTTACCCCAAATTCTGTCACATCTTTGTACTTCCCACACCTCAACACCTGACAGATCGCAACAGAATAAGATGGCTGTCTAATATATGTGCAGAAAAAAGCTTAGAATAGGATAGTAATGCTCACTTTAGTTTGTGATGATGGATCAACTGTCTCATATACTCCCATGTAAAACTCTGGATCAAACATGTCCTGAATGAAACAGCGAAACTTGACCAGACTGTTGGGCTTCAAGTAGTGCAATGGGACGTTGTTCATTGACGGGACCTTGAACAGTATGCATTGATTATTATTATTATTGTCACAACTAAAAAGGCACTAAAGAGTTAAAACAATAGTAATACCCATGAGTGAGCATCCTTTTCTTTCAGATGATCTTTGAAGAATTCCACCAGTTTTGCTTCCCATCCAGAATTTGGGTTGTTTTGAGATGCAGCTGCAATATCAACAAAAATAAATAAAAAAATAATTTTTAGTTGCCATTGCGGACTTGTGGTTAGCAAGTCAGCCTAACAGTCTAGAGATCTGGGTTGGAATCTCATGTTGAACATCTCTGTGTGGAGTTTGCATGTCCTCTTAATGGTTGTTTGTCTTCATCAAGGTTGTCAAACGTACGGCCGGATCAGGCCCGCGAACAGGTTTTACCCGGCCCGCGGGATAAAAATGTTTGAATGAAAGAAACTGCTGTTCCAAATGTGTCCATTAGATGTCGCAATAGCAATTATTTGTATCTTTGTACATTATGCTACATATGTAAAAATAAATAAAGTACATGATGTTAGTGCACCAGTCGAGGAAAATTAGCAAACTACATAACATCTTGTAATTTCATCCATCCATCCATCCATCCATTTTCTACCGCTTATTCCCTTTGGGGTCGCGGGGGGCGCTGGAGCCTATCTCAGCTACAATCGGGCGGAAGGCGGGGTACACCCTGGACAAGTCGCCACCTCATCGCAGGCTACAATCGGGCGGAAGGCGGGGTACACCCTGGACAAGTCGCCACCTCATCGCAGGCTACAATCGGGCGGAAGGCGGGGTACACCCTGGACAAGTCGCCACCTCATCGCAGGCTTCTTGTAATTTGATTTTGAAATTATTTTTTTTACCTTGATAGATTTAAAATGAACACCAATGAGTTAACTGATGAACATTATCACATAATTTATTCAGAAAGTATAAATAACGACAAATAAAGATAAAATACTATTAACCGCAACATGTAAGTGTAAAAAAAATAAACAACATTATGATTTGTGCATGTTCAGAATGTGCCTGTTCTATTTTTAAACAAAGAAAACAATATGAAGTTGTCTTTATTTTTAAGTTATCGTGCCGTGATTTTACAAGTCCGGACCACTTGGGAGTAGATTTTTCTCCATGTGGCCCCCGATCTAAAATGAGTTTGACACCCCTGGTCTACATGTACCCTGTGATTGATTGGAACAAAATGAGATGGGCTAGGTTTCGGCTCCTCCTGTGACCCTGAGGACAAGCGGTATAAAACAATGAATGGATAATTGTTATTCAAAGCACTGTTTTTCATCATCACACACAGGTACATTAATATTTATCATAATGCATCTGATATGTAAGTGCAATAACCACGCTGTGTTGTCTCGTTGACAGTATCCACATGTAAAACGTAAGAAAAAGTGTCAGTAGATAATAAATATTATAAATGCTGAAATGACAATTTGATGGTTCGGTGAATGCATCATACTAACTGTACAGTCAGGTGAGCGGATGATCGTCAAAACTTCAATAGTTGATACCACGAAATGTAAACCAATGTTTCTGCAGGCGAACGTGAGGTAGTTTATATACAACATGTCACACAAAAGTAGTTGTTTGCTGTGTCAGGAGAATTCGACGAGGCATCACGCTAGCCAGTGAGACCCACGCGTAAAGCTTTCCTGGTGTATAGTGAAGTACGTTCCGGTGAGTTTCTTACCAAACAACTCTTCGACAACGCCCAGAGGGTTGTTTATCCAGTCGTTTGTGGAAGGCATAATGTGCTCAAAAATGACGGCTGTATATAAAATGTGTGGAAAACAATAGTTACTTGTTACTTATGACAGAATGGCAGAAAAGCCAGGGCGGGAAACAAGCGTCATCGGGCTAAGGCAGGGGTGCGCTTCTTTTAAATTTCCGGACCTGCCGTAGGTGGAGTTATAACGAGGTATTTTATGCGTTTAGTTCAATTTTGTACGTTGTATGCGTTTTGTTCTATCAACACGAGTTTCACCATTTAGAGGCATGTATAATTTAAATGATTCATATTACGAAAACGGGCATGTAAAACTTAAAACTAGAATGACGACCTCCTGTCTATAGGTGGCAGTATTTTTATTTTTTAGCAACCAAATGCTGTGTTCATTTGACATGTGTAAGTTTAGTAGATCTGTAAACTACACACGAGGTGGATGTATCTGTATAAGTTTCTGAGTATATTATGTAGAAATCAGTGCAAATGCGATATCCGCTGTGAGGATGCTGCGTTCCAGGCACCTCCGAATTCAGCAATCAACGATGGGACTCGCGAGGGTTTTTTTTAGTTTAATTTTTCCGTCAAAGCCAAATATCCATCACATTTTCTTGCGTTTGGCTATTTTTTAAAATCACACTCAAATGATAAGAATGATCAAATCAACATTTTTCAACTGATATTTTTTTGTGTCATTTGAAGAAGACCTCTTTCTTCCCAGCACAATTTGAACGCATCATTCGTATACTGCCTGCCTGTTTGCTCCTGTAGTGGCTACGTGTAATTTTGGAGGAAAATGGCAGATAGAAAAAACAATAATGTTCCCAATACAAGCGCAAATTTGTTATTGAACGCCGGTCCGGAGTTTACATTCAATTTGCCTTTCATGCCAGTGAGTCAAGCCTCTGGCTCGGCGGTGCTGTCAGGAGGTGAGAAGAAATGCCGACAGTGGAAACGTAAACGTTAGCATGCAAGCTAGCTAGTTAGCTGACTTCCTGTGGGATGTCAGCTATATATTCCAATGAAGTGCTAGGCCGGTGTAAACAGTATGATTACCCAAAACTGCTGTCATTTGGTCAGACTTAATAACATGCGTGTACATTAACTGTTCTGTTATTATTACTTGTTATGAAGTTTCATTGTGTTTTAAAATGGCGAGTGTGTTGATGTTCTGCTGTATAATGTGTCATCACCGACCTGAAATATGTTGACAGTGAATCACATTGAACTATAATACTAGTCATATTTTATGTGAAGCCTTAGATAAGCAAGTTGATGGTTTTAAAATGGGCATTCTGAATTTTCTTCAGAGGATTCTACTGATGTCGGCGAGGAAGACAGCTTCTTGGGTCAGACTGCTGAAAATGCGCCAGCTCCCTCTACCTTCAACTACTTCTCCAACCCAGTATCCAGCAGCGACCCGTTTGCTTCTATTGGCCAACCACAATGTCCACCACTATCACTGGCAGGCGCATCCATGACAACCATCACAGGATCTGTTCCTAGCAGCATTAACATGGCACTGCCACCACCTCCAATCTCACAGTTAAACAACGCTCCTCCTGCATTTGGCAGTACAGTGCATCAGAGCCCAATGGGACGCCATACTCCTTCCCCTGGCACAATGACCCCGCCTCCTCCGCAAATGCCGCAACATAGTCATAATCCGTATCGACACACTCCCACCAGCAGCAAAGCGAGTCCGTATATTGCAGCTCCTGAGGTCCTTCCGCCAAGCCAGCCATCACATCAGAATCCCTATTCAGTCAATCCGGGGCTGGAATCATTCCACATGTTCACAAAGGTAAACATAACGTTTATGTAATACCAGGAATGTATGATGAATATAGTTATCAATAAGCATTCTATTTTCCTCATCTTAGGCTCCTTCCACTCACATTCAGGCTCCTCCCCCACCAGCTAACCCTGCCGGTGCAGTCGTACCTGCTGGCATGAGTCTACAGCACAATTACAATGTTTATGAAACTGTTCAGCCTCACTGGTTCTACTGCAAGTTAGTAGAGTTAAGAAGTGTGTGGCTTCCTTTCAGCATAATTGACTCCCTCCAGCTTGAGGAGACATATAACTCTGGTATTTGTAAATATTTTTTTAGCTAATAAATTGTTATAAACAATGGACATTTAAAATTTTTGGTGTTTTTGTTCCTGCAGTTCAACCAGACCCAGAAAATGTGATTGTACGTACAGACGGTGGCCGTTTTGATGTGCACCTCTACGACCGCATGCGCTCAGCAATTTACTGGGAGGAGGATCCCACAGAAGTGCGGCGCTGCACTTGGTTTTACAAAGGGGACACGGATAGTCGATTTATTCCTTACTCTGAGGAATTTAGTGACAAGCTGGAGGTTTGTCTCCTGACTGCACATATTTAATTTAAATTCATGTGAATATTCCATCATCACGTACATTCTAAGTGTGATTCATATCGTTGTCGTATCCACAGGCAGAATATAAGAAAGCTGTCTCTACTAACCAATGGCACCGTAGACTGGAGTTCCCATCTGGAGAAACCATAGTCATGCACAACCCAAAGGTACTGTAAACCTCAGTCCAATTGATACAGGTCCTCAAGCTCTTACATGTCTTGAAAGTTATATCCACTTTGGCGTTGGTTTTTAAAATTTGGAAAGTGCTTATATCAGTCATCCAAGATGTCTATTTAGCGAAATTCCTCAATTTTTCTAGCCAAAGTGATATTTTTTTAGATTTTTGTATAAACCTGCTAACTCGGCCGCTTTCCGGCGTACCGTGGTTAGCTGGCCGCTTAGAGTTAACTACGCTAGCAGGCTGAGTACAGCCGAGAGTACAGCCGAGTGCAGCTTCACTAACTGACTTGTTCACGCTTGCCGGTACACCGTGGCTAGTTGGCTGCTTAGACTCAAAACTAGCTACGCTGGCCACGACGTAGGCCTATTGTAGCCTGCACTAACTGTTGTGTCCACACTGTCTAAAAGTATTTTATTATTCTGTTCTAACAAGTAGACACGTCCCTCTAGCAGGGACAACCTCTCTAAGAGAAGTGTCCAATTATTACATGAAGTCATAGCCTAAAATTAAGCTAGGTTAAGCTAGCCTGCGTGTGAAGCGATGAAAAATGAAAGAGTGAATGCTTTGAATGTTAAAAAGAATGTCAAGTTTGGACTGCGTTATAGTATAGGTTAATTAGTGAGGCGGTAAAGAAGATGAATGTAGTCAGTAAATGGGAAAAAGCAGGAGATATCCTTGTGGCAACATGAGTGCTGTGACACTTGTCCTGTTTCGAAAATATATTGCTGTTGACCAGTAGTTATTATGTCTCATGATTTTAATCATGATTTAAGATACTAAACCCATTTACTTGTACTAGAGCCAGTGCTGCATGGTCAAAGTTGCTTAAAAAGCACTGTTTTAAAGGTGCCAAGTGAGACCTACACTGTTACAATGTCCATTTCTCAGATTATATAATTGTTGATGACTGAAGTATGCGGATTGTAAATAATGTAAATAATAATGTAATAATGTAAATAATTCAGTATACACGCTGATGATTAACTTGTGTGATGGCTGTATTATGCTAATAGTATATATTTGTACCATGAATTGATCAACGTGGACCCCGACTTAAAAGAGTTGAAAAACGTATTCAGGTTTTACCATTTAGTGGTCAATAGTACGGAATATGTACTGTACTGTGCAATCTACTAATACAAGTTTCAATCAATCAATCAAACCATTTGTAGTAATGTGCCCAGAAATGGTACTGCAATCACAGTCAAAATTCAGTAGTCCCCTCCCACTCTCCAGACTGAGGTTGACAGATACTAATCCGAATCCTACTCTAAGGAACTTCAAATGGCAATCAACGAGTCCTATGCTGTAGGTTTCTCTTGTTTATGCTTCTTGCAAGGTGGTTTACTAAGTAATTTTGCCATGCCTGATATCAATTAGCCAAATGTATTTGTGAAGTTACGCAGCAATATTTTTGTCGGGAGTCGGGACAGATTGTTGGCATTACCCTGCTAACATTTGTAGTTTGACCGCAGGGACCACCATCGAAATAATTATATATAATAATATATAATATATATTATATATCGCATATGCCTACTTTGATGGCAAGCCGAGGCCAACAGTAAAATTACCGCCACATTTCGTTCAGCATAACTCCATGTTGCATCTAACCTGACGCACTGCATTCTCTTCCATGTACGCACATCACCATCTTTCAGTGCAAATTGTGATTCTATGAGCCAACCCACGTTACGCAAAAACCCAGTTACGCATAAATCATATAGCCTACTACTATGTCAATACACAAACTACAAAATCCTTACATATATTGCATTATATTGTGCCAAGGAAATACCACCCCATATGTGCCTGATGTACATACAGTACCAGAAACCGCAATTAGCCGAGCTAATGTTGGAACGCATTTCCTCAGCGTATCAGCATATTGAGAACGAAATCGGCACCGACACTACCCATATCCACATAGGTTTTATTTGTCGAAAAAAATATTTTTGCCCTGTCAGTTGGACGACACATCGACATACAGGCTAACGGGGATATATTTCCCCCTTAAGCCTATATGTTGATGTGCCATTGACCGGGCTAGCATGCTAAGTTACACTAGTGTGATGGTGCTTTGCTCCTAAGCATTCGTTGCACGAACATACTAGCTTTATTAGGCAAGATCATAGCCTGTATTGGACAATATAGTTTACACACGAAATGTCAATTTCCATTTATTAAAAGTAATAAGAAAATGTAAATGCCTTACTTACCGATCAAGGAGGAAATTAGCAAGTTTGGCGTCAGATGAAAGAATCTTCTCCAACTTCAGTCTTCTCCATCTTTCAAAGGCATCCCCGATACAAACCCTCGTTTTGTTCCTGGCTTTGTCATGAATAAGTTGAGAATCGTAACGACGCCTTTTAGATTTACTAAGGTGTGACATATTTAGTAACTTTACCAGTGGTAGTAGCCAGACGAAGAGGGCGATGCGTAACTGGCAACCTGGATGTGACACAGTCACAGACTTTCTAATTGGTCAAACAGTGGAGGCCGGGACATCGAAAAGAAAATAATAACAATATTTCGGGGCTGTAAATCTAATTTTGAAATGAGCATATCCCGGCTGACCTACCGTTATCAGTTTTAAGGTATTCGAAAACAACATGATTTATTAATGCATTTTGACATATCAGGGCCATTTAATGATGACTTGACATTAACTTGTTACATATGGCACCTTTAGGTATTGTAGTGATGGGAATATTGTGTAGTGAACTGTAGTTACTCAGTGTTGGCTGCAGATGGCAGCGCAGGGCTTGCCGCAGCGTTAGACCTAGTCTGGGAGCAAAGAAGAAACTAGGCCGTATTAGAGGAGCTGTGCTTGTGAGTGTGTGTCACGCTCCTGGCTGTTAGATATACAGTGCTAGTTTTATAAAACAAATAAAAAGCTAACTTGTGCACCGTCAGTCTGCCTCCTTCATATTGCTGCTGCCATTACAGTATAATCATACATTTATTAAAAGTAAATGTAATAAAAAGCTTCCTGTTATAATTAAACAGCAGATACCATTAATGCAATCTTACATCCATTCCATCCATTTACTAAGTGACTTACTAATTTAACAAAATATTTGAGTTTTTACAATTACTCTATCTGTTATCAAATATAGCCATTATATTTCATGCATTCATGAAATGCCTTTTATTGATGTAGTGAAGATATTTTCTCAAACCAGACAAATCATTGAACTAATAAAATAAAGTATGGATGTTGTACATTTTTGAATGGCTTTTATTGATACAGTGAATATATTTTCTCAACAAAAACAATGAACTGATGACAAATTATGGATCTCGTACATTCTTAGAATGGCTAACATTGATATGGTAAAGATATTTTCTCAACAAAACTATTGATGATGTGGTACAGTCATGAAAAATAGGTGTGGTTTTCAGATTATAGCCTCTAATAGATAGAAACCATTGGTAGATTCTCTATGTAGGAAATGCCGTCCAAAGCATCTTAAAATTGCACCCAGGCTGTTATTTTTCAATTCCTCTATTTTTTTTACCTCCCTCGGATCCTTGTTAGATCTTGTAAAATGTTGATTGATTGATTGATTTCTCAACAAATGCAGTACTATCTAGAAATATTTGGATTGGGACAGATTACGGTTTTGTATTTATACACTCCCACATTAGATTTGAAATTAGTCAAATGTATATTACCTTATTTTCCAGACTATAAGCCGCTACTTTTTTTTCGTAAACTTTGAACCCTGCGGCTTATACAAAGGAGCGGCTAATCAATGTATTTGTCTTCGCTAATGACTAAATGATGGAATGGGTTAAGCAAATAAATCAAATAATGTACTAACATGATCTACTTTAAGAAACTGTTCATACCCAAAGTGTTTACAAAGTACAAGGAAGATGAATCCTGATAAACATATTGAACCTTTTTTAAAATCTTATCCATCTCATAAAGGATGAATAAAAAAGAATCAATTACTTTTCTGTTTTGTTTAATCAGCCGTTTCACTGCCGTGTTACAGGCACTGTTTGGAAACATTTACAAAATTTGTCGATGTTAATATCTTATTTCACAACGTACCAGTGTATATCTGCGGTTTATAATCTGGTGGGGCTAGTATATGAAAAACTCTTGTTTTCCTTCTAAAATGTATTCGGTGGTACCTTATATGATGATGCGGCTTATAGTCCAGAACATTTTTACATTTTTATACGTTTGAAGAAAGTAACATAATTTTAAACATAACCATAATATTCAATACTAGGTTACAAATAATTACAGTCAATTGCTGCTTAATGTCTGGAGCCCAAAGATATGACCAAATTCTGAGTATACAATAATAACAAACATTTTTCCCTTCATATCTTCGCTCTTTGAATTTAGGGAAATAAAAATGTATTTCACGTGTGCTTAAAAAGAGCCTGAATGTGACCTTTGACATTTGGATGAAGTTAGCCATATGTGGATTATTCCTTATTTGCCTTGTTGTTAGGTGATTGTTCAATTTCAACCCTCCTCCATGCCTGATGAGTGGGGCACAACTCAGGACGGACAGACCAGGCCCAGAGTGGTGAAGAGAGGGATCGACGATGACCACGATGAAGTCCCTGATGGTAGTCTATTTCCTCTTTACACAGTTGACACTCATTTAAGCATCAACTTGGAACGAATTAGCCTTTTTTTGTAAGCCTGAATTGTAGCTCACAGAAATCTATTATTTGAGATGATGCTTTTAAAATGTGTTGTGTCTGCCATCCTCATCACTTAGTATCAATAGCACTGCATTGCCTTTTAGTACCGGATTTTTTAATATTTGTATAGACCCCATAACTAACCCCCTGCACTTTTTCCAGGCGAGCTCTCCAAGGTGGACCATCTTGTGTTCATGGTTCATGGTATTGGTCCTGTATGTGACCTGAGGTTTAGGAGCATGGTTGAGTGTGGTGAGTAAAAACACACAATCATTGTGTAGCCTCAATAATATGCAATGAACATAATGTACACAATTTATTGTACTTAACTTTCAGTGGACGACTTCCGCACTGTGTCACTGAAGCTGCTGCAAAGTCACTTTAAGAAATCATTGGATGATCACGCCATCAGCCGGGTGGAGTTCCTGCCTGTCCAGTGGCACACGGCTCTACATGGAGACGCCACAGGGGTGGACAGGTGAGAAGAAGCTGGTTCCCACCGACTGGGGAAGATTACACTTTACACAAAAGTGAGAATATCAAACAAATATTTTTTTCTCTGTGCAGGAGAATCAAGAAAATCACTTTACCGAGCACAGGACGTTTACGTCACTTTACAAATGAGACCTTGTTAGATGTGCTGTTCTACAACAGTCCTACGTACTGCCAGACCATCATGGACACAGTTGCCTCAGAGATTAACAGACTACACACCCTGTTCTTGAAGAGAAACCCGGATTACAAAGGGGCAATATCTGTGGCTGGACACAGTTTAGGTAATGTACTACTTTAAAAAACACTATTATAAACGAGCAGGCATTTACACCTAAGGACATATTTGACTCTCCATTGAACATATGTTTTTGGTATGTGGGAGGAAGCCTGTGTAGAATATGCAAAATCCACATTCGCAACCTCAAGTTCCGTACTGTAAGGCTGACATGCTAACCATTACAATATTTCCAACACATTCATTTATTTATGAGTAGCCCATCACAAATAAATTTGGACCGCCACAAGTAGATTTGTAGCTACCTGTTGGTCCTCTCTCATACACACATTATATTGCACCTGGGCCCTCATGTACAGATATTTGCGTGGCTTTCCTACTAAATATGGGCACATGATCAAATTCAGATGTATGAAAGTGTTCTCTTGCACAAATCCAAGCACATTTCTTTGTTACATCGCAATTTACCGGTACTTGAAATCGACCGCCAATGTGTGTGGCTGGGCCCGCCCTGACCATGCCCCCTAATAAATATGCAAATTATATTGAAAGTAGCCATGTGACTTATAAGTCACATGGTGCCCAATTAGGACTCAGTAGGAGGTGCTTCTTTCTCCTGCTACAGAAAACAGCACAAAGGCTAAAAAACATCAGGAAGAAAGAAAGTGAAGAAGAAGATGGATGTACATCGCCATAACAGGCGCGTTTGAAAAGATAATTGCTGCAACTGTCCCCTTCCTTCGCCGCTACTTTGTCCCTGCTGCCCCTCCATGTGCGTACATTAATACATACATAAATGTGCATACGGCAGCTATAAAGTTGCCGTTAGGCAGCACACTTTTCCACGTCATCGTCAGTTTTGATACATCTCAATTTGACTGTGAAAAAGGACATATGGCATGTTTTTGTGCGTACACAAGCTTTGTACATGAGTCCCCTGGTCTGCCAGGGAACAAGAAGACAAAGCAGGAGAAATGGACTGTTGAGTAATCAGACAGCTCTCGATACAATTTTTCAATAAAGGACTAGTGACAAATCTAGTGGAGCCTATTGAAAACTCTGACATGAAAAAACGTGTCACTTTTCTCAACGAGCTCCAGGCGCTGCTGTGTCTAGTCCGCGACAATGTCTTGTGACATTATGAAAAAAACAGCAAAAAGAAGCAACAATAGAAATGTAGTTGTACTTCTTAACATGGTTGTTTTGCTTGTCACATATTGTACTCACTTTTTGCAAATATGTCATGGCGAATTTAGCAATTTAGACAATTACATCTTTACGGGTAACACACACCCTCCTCATCTAAACCACCTTCGACACACACAAATTTCAGTCATTTAGGAAACACGGTCGTAGGCCACCATGTTCCTGTAATATATATTAGTTAACATATAATGATCTGTGACACTATGGGTTTAGACACCAGCAACTGCATTTGTTGTAACTATACATTTTTACTTTTAGAATAAATTATTTTTCTTGCAGGATCCCTTATTCTCTTTGACCTGTTGTCAAATCAAAAGACTGATACAACCACTCCCTCTATACACACTGTGAATGGAGACAGCAAGCAGGTAATATACATGATTGTATTATTTTACATTGCGGTGTTTCTTATACATTCATTTATTATCATTGTTAATAATATAAAGAAAAATTATGATAATGTTATCATTATTTATGTGGCCACAAATAGGTTCAGCGCTACCTGCTCTTGCTTATTAACGCATTATAATTCGACTGTCTCTTATTGCAGCTTGTTACTACAACTTTTTACAGTAGATTGCATAACGCTGCTTCTTCACACCTTTTATGAGCATCTGGTCTGCTTAAAGAATTAGTTGACACGTTTATGACTCGAAAACACACACAAAAAGAACAGACAGAAGAAAGTGTATTTGTATTTCTAAATACATTTGTTTTGCTTTTCATGTTTTTTTGAACCCATGTGTCATGGCCTATTTAAAAAATTAGACGATGACATCATCTACAGGCTCCCACCTCAACCCAAATTGCAGTTTGCAATTGTGGGAAACATTACATTGACGACTGAAATTACTTATTAACAAGTCAAGTGCTTAGTACGTCACCATGGATGTACTGCAAATGCTTAGCTGTTTTAAACTTTGCCTCCTAAAATTAGGTAGCAGTTCCACAGGCTGTCACCCCTCCAGCTGTGGAGGAGGAGCCTAAAGAAGAGGGAGAAGAGTTGGAGGACCTTTCTGCTGTGCTGGAACATCTTGGCCTGTCTGAGTACAAGAGCACCTTTGATGAGGAAAAGATTGACATCGAATCATTTGTAAGTGGTCATCTACAGCAATGCTTAATGATTATTATGATAATGATTAGTGAGAAAATCAAACACAAATAGATGAAGTAGACATTAAAATGTTGAAAGAAATCCAAATTTTGGATGTAATGATAAAATGAACTGGAAATCGCATATAAGAAATATACAACACAAGGTGGCAAGGGATATTTCTAAATTGAATAATGCATAATTAACCTGACTCTCGCCAGATCCTTGTTGTTCGCTGAGCTCCACACAAGGATCTGGGAGTTCTCAATAGGAGATGTATTTCAGAAGGCGAAGCCTTGTAAAAAAAAATCATTGTATGTGATTGGATAAACCACTTTTCCGTTGACGTGCTACTTCAACCACTCACATCGAAATCAACCCGTAACTGCACACTTTTTACTGCTCGCTAGTGTTGCCATATTTGCGTTATTGTGTAGAAATATGGGTAAATAATTCCAAAAGTTCACTTCATTCACTAACCATATTACAAAAAAGATCAGTTAGAATAATACATAACTTAGGTTATCGAGAACATACAAACCCTTTATTGACTGCAAAATACTTAAACTTAATGATTTGGTGCATTTACAAACAGCTAAATTTATGCACAAAGCAAACTATAACCAATATAACCTCTGAGGAACATTACATTTAAAACATTTATATGCACGTACAACACTTAAAACCTTTAGCTCATCAGTATGTGAAATTAAATTATGGAATGGATTATGCCAATATGTCAAACAATGTACTAATATGATCCAATTTAAGAGATTCTTTCAAACTACAAGTGTTTACAAAGTACATGGATGAATTTTTTTGATAAACAACTTAAAACTTTGTTGAAATTGAGATATTATTCATCTCATTATGCGACTCAATACTGGCTTAACTATTAGAACTGTTGTATTGATTGGTGTAAATTTTGTTACAATTACAAGTTAAGAACAGGAAGCGAACAAATGTGTTAGCAATTGCTATGAATTAGAAAAGGGGTAGGATTAAATAAGATTTGCTTCTTCCTACTCCTTTTCGAACATGTAAAGAGAAATTAACATATGCAATTATTATATGATGTATCATATTTTATCTGTTTCCATGTTCGAAATAAATTAAACCATAACCAATAATAATGCTGACTTGACTTACATGTTCCTTTAGCTCATGTGTACAGTTGAGGATTTGAAGGAGATGGGAATCCCACTTGGCCCTCGGAAAAAGATCGCCAAATTTGTCAAGGAAAGAGTGGCTAAACAGGCACGTCAGTAAAAAAAAAAAAGAAATCATTCTTTCGAAGCGATGTCTGACCTGCTGTTGTGTACATAGGCAGCGGCTCAGGAGAAAAAAATGCAGGTCCAGACAGCAAGTCAAGTTTTAGAACCCCCACACGCTGGTGAAACGCTTCCTGATCCCAGTGTGAAGAAGTTACCAGTGGGCGTCTCCTCCATCCATGTGGACTACAACTACTTTGAAGTTGGCACTGGGCAGGTATGTTATGTTGCTCAGTAAGTCACTGCTCATTATGTGTCCACTGAGCATGTTTTGCTTTGTAGGTGTCGGTGGTCTACCACAATCTGGACTTCCATCCAGTGAATTTCTTTGCCTTGGGTTCTCCAATTGGAATGTTCTTGACCGTCAGAGGCCTTGAGAAGATTGACGAGACCTATCAGCTTCCAACGTGCAAAGGATTCTTCAATATTTACCATCCGGTAGTTGTCATGACTTCATGATTTAAACGCATGCTTATCTAACGTAATTTCCAGAATATGGAGTACACATTTAAATATAAGCCACACCAACGTAATTTCTGGACAAATTTTATTTTGTACATATATTGGCCACACATATCTATCACCTGCAGGTGGACACATTGAAACATGAAATATTTACACAGGCGCTTGTGTTCATTCACAAATGTAACAAAAGACGGTGTCTGTAACACATACCTACTGGAGAAGTCATTGAGCGGGGTATTCATCCTTCTCCACTTCCTGCAAGCTCGTCGTCTTTGTTGCGCGCTGGTCCGGCCTTTTAAGACCCATTAGTGGTGGTGGATTTCCGTTCCGTGCGGCAGCTGTTTTCTTTTTCAATGGCCAAGACCCGTTAGTGGGGGTAAATTTCCGTTCCGTGCGGTGGATGTTTACTTTTTCAATGGCTGGGTCGATCGTCTTCAGCTTTAGAGCTGCGTTGTGTGCATTTAGTTGTTTATTTTCCATGATAAGGGTGAGTCCATAACGTTCTAAACTGCTGACTGAATGATTGTTTGATTTAATGTGACCAGTTTTATTGTACCACCGAGACAAGCCTAAATTTATTGGCAGCATTTGAAGCTTGTGAACCCAGAAAAATGCATAAGTTAGCCGCAGCGGGGTTCAAAGCATAGGGAAAAAGTAGTGGCTTATAGTCCGGAAATTACAGTATATATATTTTTATCATTTATAACATGAATACTTATTGTATTTATTTTTCAGAATGGTAAAGCCATGTTTTTGAAATGTTTATTTTACTGCTGTCAAATGATAATTGAAGCAGGCTTGGCGTGGAGGAGGGCTTCTGCATAGAATAGAATAGAATAGAAAGTACTTTATTGATCCCTGGGGGAAATTCAGCACCACAGTTCGCTCACAATAAACAATAAACACTTAGGTATTTTTACATGTGAATAATATAAATACAGTCTATTATACAGAATTATTCACATGTGAATAATATAAATACAGTCTATTATACAGCATTATTCACATGTGAATAATATAAATACAGTCTATTATACAGCATTATTCAAATGTGAATAATATAAATACATTATACATTTACAGTACCGTACATGTACAGTCAAAAGGAACATATGCATTATACAGTCTGATGGCTGTCGGTATAAAGGATGTAAATAAGACCGCCCACAAAGCTGCACATTCTGAAGAGACAGTTAAAAAGTGGCTTGAGATGGTCTGTAAAACATAATCTATGCAACATTTTGACCAAAGCATTAACAGGAGGTAAAAAAGTCATGATCGGTCCCCCTTTAATTGTCAGAGCTTGATACAAACATTATACAGTAGTATTGTTGACTACTACTGTTAGGATACATTTTGGTCATCTATGACCTTGCCCTTAAGTTTAATAAAATTAATATATGTGCAGGTAGAGCATGTCCTAGAACCATGTCAAGCAATTGACTGCAACTACAATATTAGAATGCAATGAAACCAAATCAGATGTCTCACAGGTTGATGTGAGATCATATATATATTTTTTCTTTATCATGTTTTCTTTATTTTATAAATATTTAAGATTGACAGTACCGTATTTTTCGGAGTATAAGTCGCACCTGCCGAAAATGTATAATAAAGAAGGAAAAAAACATATAAATGGCACTGGGGCCCGGCCAAACTATGAAAAAAACTGCGACTCATAGTCAGAAAAATACGGTAATATGATTCCACTTTTTATTATTATCAATTATTGATTAATGAAAATAAATGACTTTGCTTAAGCTGTTTTTGTAATGTTTTGTTCATTTTTGTAAGTTATGAAATAGAAATATGTCCTTAATAGTCTTCTGAGTTGAACAGTGAACATGTATTTGTGTGACAGGGGGGCAGATATTAGGTATATTTAAGTTTATACTTTTTGTGCTACTTTACATTTTAATTTTATTATATTTATTTGAATGTTGTCTCAATCATTTTTATTTGACATTGAGGGAATGAAATAGAAACAAAAATGGAAAAAATGAAAAGATTGCGCCACCTTCAGGATTGACGAGTGTCTCTCCCCTCCTTCAGTTAGACCCCGTTGCATACAGGATGGAGCCCATGATCATACCAGACTTGGAATTGAAGCCTGTTCTGATACCACATCACAAAGGAAGAAAAAGACTGCACCTCGGTACAAAAACGTCCCAAGTTTTCCTAAATATTTGTTTGGGTTTCTATTCAAATGCATCCTTGAATAACACCGTGTTGCCAAAAATGTGTTGTGTTTCAGAGCTGAAGGAGTCACTCTCCAGGATGGGGTCTGACCTGAAACACGGTTTCATCAGCTCGCTCAGGAGCGCCTGGCAGACACTCAACGACTTCGCTCGCGCCCACACGTCGTCTGCTCAACTTCAGGCTGAGCTGGCAATGGTGGCCAATCAGATCGAAGAGCAGGAGAAGAGGGCACAGAAATGTGAGCTTTCTCTTCCAGAACATGAGAGTGATGATTTCTGTGTGTGTGTGTGTTTTTATAAGGTGTCATTTCTTGTTTAGTTTCTGAGCAAAAAACTCTAGAAATGCCTGAGCCACAAAAAGAGGAGGAGCCTCAAGTGAGGATCGGGATGCTGAATGGAGGAAATCGCATTGACTTTGTCCTGCAGGAGAAACCCATTGAGAGTTTCAATGAGTACCTCTTTGCTCTCCAGAGTCATCTCTGCTACTGGTACTTGTCATTCTATGCTTTCACTTTTCAAATAGTAATATTTCTCTTCAATGCCACCTTTCACTGTTTCCCATACATATATTTATTTGTGGTGTCCGCAACACATAAATTTAGACTGCCACAAAAGGATTTGGCGTTAGCTGGCAGTATATATGGTAGTGCTACGCTCGTTACAAAGAACCAGCAAACGGAGATAAACACGTTCCACACGTCAGTGGCATGACTCGCCCGCTCAGGAGGGCATGGCAGGGTAGACGCACGGACGCGTTCCTTCAGTTGAGTTCCACAGCCAACGCGCCATGTGTATGTTTAAGCAGAAGCTAAATGTCAATCATGGACGCCAAGACGAGACAGAAAAGCACTACGGACACACTGGATTGTTTCTCAGCATGACGCACACTGCAGCAGCCCAAAAATAAAACTAACCAACTGAATCATTGGTACTTCCCAAAAAAGACAATTAAAGGGTTGTTTGCAACATTTACGTACACATATGTCGAAAAGGCGCCAACTTTCCAAAGTATTTGCACAGTATGTACTGCCCTCTTTCGGCTACGGCTATGACGTAACTACGCCCATACGTAACACATGCACGCGCATTAGCCTTATGTGTTGTTAGCTAATGATAGTCATTGAAAGTATATTCTATCATAACATGACCGCAAATTGTTTGTTGCTTCTCTTGTACTGTTTTTGTATGCGTGCACGCCATAAACAACAAATATATTATTTGGGCCAGTAAAAAAAATGTATTGCATAAACTTAGTACCGTAATTGTGAAAAATATACTGTATACCGGTACAATCGTAGAACAAATGTGTTCTGTTAAACCACCAATGGTATGCTGTTTTTGTTATATTTTTTGCTTTGAAAAATGTAACTGAGAAAGTTGCAAACAGCCCCTTTAATTATATTTACTTTATTTGAACTTTTAGAATTTAAAATGTTCGTTATTTGTGGAAATTAGTTTAACAGTAAAAGCTCATGTATAGGTCATGCATCGCTCAGCGAAATAAAAATGAACATTTATTTTAATCTTATTAGAAAGCACAAGAAAACAATCCCAGTAATCCTTGAATAATTCAACATGTCCAGTCATATCTTGTCATAGTAGATATCTTAAGTCAGGAAATCTAGGCCCAACCACCCAACTGCGCCAGTACCCCCACATAGACACCACTTGCCAGTCCCTGCCTAAAATTAATGTTAAAATATTGTCTATCATCTGGTGAGATGAATGTAACGTCACACCCCTGATGACAGGACAAAGATTTGTCTCTGATTTAAAAGCCTTTTGGAATAAATGACATATACATGCGGAATGGCCAATTATGCAAATTAGGGAGGACCCATCCCTGTCCCCCTGCAATAAACCAGCACTAATAGATGCAGACCTTTGGGAAAAGCTGCCTTTATTGATACACCATTTCATTTATTTTGTAGGCAATCTGAAGACACAGCTCTGCTTATCCTGAAGGAGATCTACATGAGCATGGGGGTCCAGCCAGAACATGTGGTACATTAGCACAACAAAAACTGTATTTCATGTCAGTTTTCCTGGATTATGTTGATTAATTTTTCCCTTCTACTTGCTACCATGTGATTTATTGTTTGCAAATGTACAATACAATTGTATTTTACCATTTGTCTTAAATTAAGAAAAGATTGAGCATTTATGTAGATTAAACAAGTTTATTGATCACATTTTTATAGTATAAATTATCGAGATGGACAAGGAACAATTGTGTGTTGTTAGATACAAATACCAACAGACAGGAATAAAGTAGCAGCAGTTCATGAAGCCTTCTGGGCATTTTGTGGTCAAATTGACCAATTAATAATTTCCTTGCACTTTGTGTTAAGTGGGAGGTATACCTTAAATACCCGAACCAGACAGTTTTTTATACCAAACACTTTTAATATTGCAGTAACATTCACAGAAGGGTGAGACTGCTCTTTTGACAAAAATACACTTCACCCACCCTGAAAAACATTATCTCAGTTCCATTGATTATGCCTCTAACCTCAGCGAGTGACTAATCGACTGATTGATCCGCTGTAACGTGGCCTCTGGCATACAATTAAGGAGTCCGCAGCTATCAGAACAGCAGCATGCAGGCACATGAGATCAATGTATTAAATTCACATGAATAAATGTATTTACAAGAACTGTAAATAAATAGTGTCACTTGTTCAGACAATCCTAGTACCAGCAGACCTGCTAGGAGTTCTGCATGCTTTAACCAAATCTTTCTACTTATCACATTGTTTCTCTGTTAAGACAGTGACTGAATGTCTCGTATAGACATACCGGTACATAAAAACAACAAAAAGGTCCCTTTTTCCCCTCACAAGTTTTAAACATAAATATAATAGTAACTGAATATGGCTCCACAAACAATGTCAAAAAGTCTAGCTGGAATTTGAAAGGAATTTGCACGTGCTGTTCATTAAACTGAATAGCGCTTATAATGGGAGCATTGGAATTAGTTTGAATGCGATTCAGCAGCAGCAGTTAATGGTCCTAAAATGTTTGATCTTTTTGGGAAAGAGCGACTGTAATAAATGTGCCCTTCAGCAGGTTGATCCTCGGGCTCACTGAGCCATGTAGTTGTTTGTACATTCATTTGTCTACAGCTGTGCAGCCACATGCACCAGGATATAAAAAAATTAGTGCATTCATAGTGCCGGCGTGTCACAGGCTTTGTGACGCAACGAGCTGCTCACACTTGGGCTTTGTTCTGAGACTTAAAGGCCTGCTTGCGGAGGTGAGCTTCGATCTCCTCACGGAACACCAGCATCCCCATGTGTGAGTGAGAGGCCTCGTTCATGGCTTTGGACTGGATGCACATGCGGTACTGCTCGGGAGTCAGCTCGTCCGCACAGTTCTTCTCGTGCCACAGGTGGAATAGACCCGACACTGGCGTCCGGATCACTATCAGGTCGCTCCGAAGATACTTCCTGTACAAGTGGACATCTTCCCCACCCCAGCCTTTCACTTCCAGGTCAAAGCCGCCTGAGAGGGAAAAAGTATGTTTAGGGATGTTCATGATAAAGTGATAAATATCAGTGCTTACCAATATTGAGGAAATCTGAGCGATAGTGACACATCATTCCAAAGCCAAAATCTCTCCAAAAACCATAATCCTTTTTGTGAACCTATATCAAACATATGTTATGTTGTGTTTCAAATGGGTACTTAAACTCCCATTTCTAGCCTACCATCTGTTGTTCAATAGGTGGAGCCAGCTCCAAATTTCCATGAACTATGGCAGGATTGTACAGACTGAACACCACCGGATAAAAGACTTTTTTATCTAGAAAACAAAAATACGCCATTATTAAAATGTAAAAAAACCAGACATTTCATGAAATGAAAAGCAGCCACAGCATACTTGGAGCAGTATGGAGACGACACATATTGAGGAAATCCAGCGTGAACTGGACGTCAACGTCGCAGAAAAACATCAGAACTTCGCCTTTGTCCCAGGCGTGGGCTCCAATATCCAGCCCCCGACCTCGGGAAAACTCCTCGTTGACTGGGATTAGAGTGTATTTGTGGAAACCGTCCTCACTGACAAAAAAACCCCCAAAAGTATGTGATGTAAAATCTCTACTACACAGCTGCAAAAACTGAAATCCAAGCATGATGAATACTGGGAATGAAAAAATTTTTTTTTAGCATTTTTATAAATGTAGCACAACCTGTTTGCCCTCACTCACAAACCATAAATTATCATGGGACTGTGTGAGTGCAGCTTGTTGTTGCAACTCCGTACAATAGATGACATTGTAAGTCTGCTTCCTAATAACACACTTATGAAACAGTGTGAAATAGTCTGCAATTGCTGCATTCACTGGAGCATATTCATTAAAAAAAAGGCAGACACATACCTTAACACAATTTGCGTAGAAGTATGCGTAAGTAACCCCACCTAATGTCACGCGCCTTCATTTCACAAAGTCGATGCAAAGAGAGTCATGAATGCATCTTTCACTGAGACAGGTGGCACAGTTTAGGGGTGTGCCGTGCACAATTTAGGAAGAAATCTGGAAGGATATCAAGTTTCACATGTTCATGATTTTTTTTAAAGATTTATGTATGATTGATGCAAAATTTTAGATAAAAATAGGTATAGTAAAATCCTCAAAAGTCTAAACATTGATGAAATTCTGCCACATATTAATTTCGTCATTCCCAGACACTAAACATGCAGAAGTTAACACCATGGAAATATTAGCAATAATATAATTTGTTTTGTTAGGAACTAAGTATTAATTATAGGGAACAAAATTAACAATTCATCATTTTTTGGAAAAGGAAAACTAAAAAGAGAAACATTACACAAAACAAAATCACTCTCAGGTGACTCCTAATTTGTGATATTAAAAAAAGAAGCGACTTGCATTTGTAGTTCTAAACACACCTGTTTTTGCAAACGTGGCAATTATATGTAATTATATCCCTCCCACAAACCACCACAAATAAATTCCAGTCCTCGGGAAAAAATATATTTATTTTGAATATATGTGTGCTTATTTTGTAACTATACTTTATTGATTTATTTTTTGTATATATTGGTGCTTGTTTTTTTTATTTGTAATTGAGTTCGTTTTGTAATACTTGTTTATTTTTTAGATGTTTATAGTGTAAACATTTGTTTTTTATGTGTGTTTATTTTGTAAATATCTGTGTTTATTTGGAAGATATGTGTTTTTTTGTATACAGTTGTTTATTTTATTTTTTATTGGATTTATATACTGAAGCAATGTTATAATATGTACTACAGATAAGAAAAAAAGGATAAAAACACACCCTCTTACTTTAAGAAGTATTTCTCAGGATTTAAACCTAAGATAAAAAGCTTGCCAACAATTGAATCTTGTTAGTAAAAAAAAAAAAAAAAAAAAGCATTTCTGCTCTTGTTTTCAGTTAATTAATCAAGCTTGGATTTCAGTTTCTGCAATATGATAAGCATCAGAACCACAGCAAACATTTGTTGTCGGAGGCAAAAAAGGAACAAACCTTGACAATGTCTCCAAAGACAACTTCACCTCCTTGAGGTCTGTTTGGCCAAAATAGACAACTGTGAGATGAACCTGCCTGTCCTGCTGTATGCACACCTTCCTAAACACACAAAGGTTTGTGCAGCATTTGGTGACAAAGACAAAAGAGCGCAGATTAAATTAAGCAAGAACATGTTTGGACGTGCCAGAAACTAACATCACCTGAAGTTTAGTAAGAACTGTGAGAAGGTTTTCATTCTGCCCGCCAGTGGCAAGATGATGTTGATCATCATTCCGGATGTTTCTACAGATGTGCTCCTGACTTTCATCAGCGGTCCAAAAGGCCTGAAGAGCGTCACATGGCGGAAGGTGCTGGATTCCACTTTGGAGAAGAAGAGCTCATAAAGGGAGCCTTTGTCTCGCTCGGTCCTGTGAATGCCTGCGAACATGTGGCAGTCAGTTACTGGATGGACATAATAAACATTATCATTGTGAAATGATACATGGAAGAGTAGTCAATGTGCAGCTTTTATAACAACATTCATGTTCTTTATAAACTCTGAAGGATCGGCTCACTTTTGTGTACTGCTCCTGAAAAGTTGACATTAGATAATTATGGTTATGATGCGTCATGCCAATTAGTGAATTGTTTTAAATGCGGTTCCCCTCAGGATTATGGTGGTTTGTTGTGTGGCATGTGCACGTCATAAACAAATAAACTATCATTAGTGTCACTGTTTCTCAATACATTATGCTTTTGAGCTCTATTTGTGCATTGTTGCTGTTTTTTATTTGTAAAATGTGCCATTGGACATTCTTGGCACTATCGCAGGTCGTGACTCCTGCACGCTTGTGGAGTTGTTCTGGGCGAAACACTCGCGAGCTGGGCTGCATGATTGTGGCCATAATAATAATCACGATTATTTATTATGTTAGGGAAAACACATAATGTCCTCATGTAATTGGCCATGAAATTGTCCAATAAGCTAAACAAACGTTATCCATATATTTAAAGACAATTCTGTGTTTTTTTGTTATTTATTGGTATTAACGTTTCAACCGTTTCTTTGTACATAACTCTTTTTAGCTCTCTCTATTTTTGATGTTTTTTGGGGGGCCATTTAAAAAAACAGCTATGTTCCACAGGTGACCTGCGCATCATCAAGTTGACACTCAAGCTTAACTCATTTGACAGTTTGTAGTGTGAAACATGAATATTAAATGACAAAATACAAAAATATAGCGTTATTTAGAGTAACAATTTTACTCACATGAAAGTGTCATTCAGCGTGCATTTACATTTTCGCGGTCCAAGGGTTCATACACATGCGCAGATGCAGAGCGTGCATGAATTCCAATAGGGAGCACGTCTACTGACTCTATTTAGCACGATGGCGAGCCTTTAGTCTTGCTGGTGGGACTCCAAGGACACAAGCAAAACAGCATGTTGTGCAGGCGCCCACCCCTTTAAGAACAGTGGTGTGGTCTTTAACGCACACTGAGCAAGACTCCACAGAAGGGAAGCCGGCGAGGTGTTCATGGAGCTCTGTGCGCATACACAATGGCCTCTGGCGTGGGCGGCTGCCACTTCACGAGACAAGCCGCTGTTGCTTTTCTGCCACAACGGCTGTCAACGTGCTTTATTCGATATGCAGCGGAGCCTGCTTTTAAAAAGTGAATATTGCAGACAGACAATCACCCTCATTTAATGGCAGCCCAAATCGTGATCATGATTTAAATGTGATTAATTGTGCAGCCCTGCTTCCTGTCTTTCACTTGTGGGCTCTGTACCGAGGATGTCGTTGTGGCTTGTGCAGCCCTTTGAGACACTAGTGATTTAGGGCTATATAAATAAACATTGATTGAGTGACTTAAATCGTGCCACATGGTAATTTGTATCAGAATGAAAATACATATTGCCACAAATTTATGAATGTGTGTGAAATACTGAAGTTAATTGAATGTAACGAAGTAAAATAGTACAATTTCTCAATAAAATTAAATCCTTAAAGGGAATCTATGATATATTTTGTGTTTTCTGACTTATAAATGTTGTTACAACGTTGGATATCCGTGTTAAATAATGCCAAAGCCTCAAATCATAATGTTCATGCATTTTGGCGTGAGTTTGCGTGCAGTTTTGGGTGCCTCTGAAGGCAGGGTTTTGCAGTCTGGCTATGTTATGACATCACAAGGTGGACATAGTTATTTAGACACAGAAAATAAAGGTAGGATAAAGTATTACTTAATGAAACTGACGTGCGACATGTAGTGCCATTTTTATACAGAGTCTGAATCGATTAGCGAGTGTGCAAGTGTAGTTAATGTTGTGACCGGATGAATCTATACAATATTAGGTTTATTTTCGACCTCGTTTGTAAAGAAAAATTGCGGCGACGATGCCACAAACGAACACCTTGCAGACAGACTCGAAAAGCCTGTTCTAAAAGTGACTATGGAGCAACATTTACCCCGAAGCGTATTATCTAGACCACAAGGATGTCTTTTAAATGTGGCTTAAAATCATCATAGGTCCCCTTTGAGAAGTTCATGTTGAGACAGAAATGGGGTTATTGATAAACATGCACTAGTGTTTAGTTAGTTTTCAATGATAGTATGCAAATCTTGAAGTTGGTTTTGTTTGCGAAGCAGTTACCTTCTTTAAAGTCACTCTCTTTGTAAGTTTGCTTCTGCATTGGGATGTCATCCTCCACGCCGTCCTCCTCATCGGGGTTGTTGATCAAATCCAGCGCAGCCTCGATAACCTCAGCAAGTTCGTCTTTACGATCTTTGCGAGCAGGTTTCACCTCCGGGTGCCGCGTCAGTCCCATCTCCAGCTGATAAATCTTGGAAGAGGTGAAGCTCTCAAAAGGCACCAGAGCGTACTCGTTGGGCAGGTGAGCGCCTGTGTGGACCTCGGCCTTCTCAATTTGAGAGTGCAGGAAATCCAGTAGATCTCCTGGCTCTTGGTCGTTGTTCTGAGATAATCCCTGCACCCCGGGGAGCTCCTTCCTGTACTCCAGGAGCTTCAGCTTCTCGCTCATTTCCTGCAGTTCCTGCTTGAGCTGCGCAATCTGCCGCTTCAGACTGGCGGCGCGGCTTAGGTGGCGCTCCTCCTGCTCCTGCAGCATGATCTGATAGTGCTCCTTCCCGTAAGTCTCCCCAGCTAGGCCCGGCATGACAAGGCTGTCGTCGGCCGGAGCGTTGCAGTCCAGCAGGAAGGCGAAGAGCAGCAGCAGCAGGAGCAGGAAGAGGCCCAGGAAGAACCAGCGGACCCGGCCCTGGAACAGCAACCCCCGTCTGGGCATCGCGCTCTCATACAAGCCGGAGCAGACGACTCTGCATTCCTTTTCTCTCTGACATCCACTTTTCACATCACTTACGACAAAGAGTCACAGCAATTACGACGAAGGTGTGGCGCACTCATTTCTTGATGATCCGGTCTGAAATTGTCCTCAAGTGCATCTCTTGAAAAAATACTTTTACGTAAATCCATGCGATTGTCACCTTTAGGGGGGAGGGGCGGAGAAACAAAAGATTCACATATTGCATTATTACAAATTTACAATGAACACCTTAATAAGGATGAATAAAGTGAAGGTTTGAGAAAGTGAGGAATTAATTCACCTGCTTGGCCAGACACAAGCAGGCTGACCCCAGTTACACAAGTTACATAACCCAGAACAGTCCACAAGCCTCCAAAGTTAACAAAAATAAAAGGACACAACAGTCCTGCAAGCAGGAGCACCACACAACACAAACACATTCAGGGAGCAACTTCCTGTTTAACTGCTTTTCTTTGAAAATAAAAGCACTGAACTGTTGCATGCAAACAATCAAAGGTGGGTAGGGCAGCCAAAAATTGTACTCAACTAAGAGTACTGTTCCTTTGGAGTAATATGACTCAGGTCAAAGTAAAAAGTAGTCATCTAAATTAGGTGTTGTGTGAAAAAGAAAACTTTTTGCGAGTAACTTCTGACATACGTATTTAGTAGCTATTTTTTAATGGTTCTTAGTGTGTGTGTGGTGTAACAATTTGCTTAAACAGCTATTTGATTTTAATCATAATTTGAGGTTGCCGATACGATTCAGTGGCAATATGAGTTTATTTAAAACAATAAGGTCCATGACAATTCAGTGAGTTGAAATCGGTTCGGAGTCTTTTTAGCAAAAAAAAAATGTAACCAGTGTGGCTGTAAAGTCAGTGCTGGATGCTGGACACTGCAGGTGAAGTTTCCTATATTCCTGTTATTTCTTATAAGGTAATTAGGTATGAATGAATTATAGATACAAACAACAGTTAATGGCCAATGCATTCACATCGTATTTGAATAAAGTGCAACCAACACTTTATGTTGAATTAACAAGAGGAAACACTTTCTGCTCTTATAAAAGTACAGTAACCGACATTTTAACAGTAGATGTACCTGCTACTTTGCTGTTGTTTTTCAACATTAAGTTAATACAACAAAACTATCAAAAATAAAGTGAAACCAACATCTCTTCCGGTTGAATTAATGAATTAATTAATTCGACCAGCTCAGTGACCAAGTGGTTAGAGTGTCCGCCCTGAGACTGGAAGGTCGTGAGTTCAAACCCCGGCCGAGTCATACCAAACAGTATAAAAAGGGGACCCATTACCTCCCTGCTTGGCACTCAGCATCAAGAGTTGGAATTGGGGGTTAAATCACCAAAATGATTCCCGAGCGCAGACAGCGCTTCTGATTGACAGCTCTCAAAGCACTCTTCAGTTGGAGCACTCTTAAGTTAAGGGACCACTGAATTGCTGGGTTGCACATAACGCCACCTCCGTTGCTGTTGCCTTGGATAGAGCACATGGAGGTCAAACACAGCATAATTCTTGCTCGGAGTCAATTGAAAGCAGAGTGAAAATGCCAACACGCATTGTTGTCGCTTGTGGCAATGCTTCCAATAGATATGGTCGAAGTTTATAAAATAGTACATTATAAAGTGAAATACGTTAAAACAAACAAAAACGCAGAGAAAACTTGTTAATCCACGCATTTAAGCTTGTCATACGTCGAGTGGAGCCAAGTCAGAAACACGATGGACTACTTTGTCAATGTATGTATGATATTGAAATACACTGTAAAAGCATGTTTATTATTTGCCTAACTTCCTTATTAATGCTTTTTTTTAGGAATCTCAGGAAGCGAACATACGTGTAAGTAACTGCTACGAAGTGGAAAGGAGGTAGGATCAAATAAGCTTGGTTTCTTCCTACTCCTTTTCGGTCATGTTGTAAAGAGAAATAGAAAATATTATATATCATGTTGAAACTGCATACATGTTTGAAATACATTTCCGCCAACCAACCAAAACTATTAGCATCAAGAAAATATCATTAATGGTGATAATTAACAACAATAATACATCTCCTGAAGGCTGCATATTAAATAACTACGCATGCTGTATCTTGATATTGCTAAATATTGTTTGAAACCAGACATTGCTGAACAACAGAGAAATCGAGCTAAACAATGAAACATAATATGAACTTCACACCATTAAAACAACTACAGACATGAATTGGAGATGACAGCGAAATATTTTCACTCAGAAATCAACTGCAAAAACTAAACTTACACACAGCAATATGACACTCGCTAATGCCAATCAAGTAATTTACTAACCGATGCACAAATAAGTCCAACATTGTCTTTCATGGATTAATGCTCAATTGGTGGACCCCTTCCAGATGTAATATGATGTGCATCCAATCATCTATCCATTCATTTTCTGCTGCTTGTCCCTTTCGGGGTTGCGTGGGGCTGGAGCCTATCCAAGGAAGTGCGGTCGAGCAGTAACTTGAACAGTCGACTTCGGTGATGATAAATGGTTTAAATCTTTAGAAAACAATTTCTCTTAAGGAGTATATATCAATCTCTTCCATTCCGTTTCAATTTTTTTTAAATGATATCTGACTTGTAATTTTGTTCTCTAAACATTTGAAAATACGCCCAAACCTGCACTGATGGAGATAAATAAACAATATCCTAATGCAGGTGTGCCCACACACATATATCAACATATATATGTTGATCAGGAAAAAATTCAGAGGCTATTACATCCCTACAAGCCTGTTTTGCAGGTAAACCTGTGAAACAGGCTTGTAGGGATGAAATAGCCTCTATATTTTTTCCTGACCCAATGTATATTCTGCTCTACCCCGTTATTGAGCACTGTGTAACGGATAAACCACAGAAACCTCGACTATATATCAATAGATACTGCATGTTTGTTATAGAATTTTGTCTTTAAGGTGTGTTAAAGGTGTTTAATTAAAATACAAGCATGTTTAACGCATATAGATTAATATAGGTTGGTGTATTACCTTATTCTGATGACTTGCATTGGTTGGCATTAGGCAGGATACTCAGTATTGCTGATAAGTAAGTTCCACAAGTTCAAATTAATACTGTGGAGGGAAAAAAAGTCCTTCTTTCTTTCCAATACCACATGGAAGTAGTTGGTTTTCAGCTACTTAGTTGTCCAGCTTCCATACTTGTTATTAAACCCTTTACAAGAAATACATTAGAGGCAAACT
Source organism: Nerophis lumbriciformis (assembly GCF_033978685.3). Classification (NCBI taxonomy): domain Eukaryota; kingdom Metazoa; phylum Chordata; class Actinopteri; order Syngnathiformes; family Syngnathidae; genus Nerophis; species Nerophis lumbriciformis. Next base: position 37,078,078 of record NC_084549.2, on the reverse strand, counting down.
CCGTAGCTTGCCAGCTTCTATTAGCTAGTTTTTTGAAAACCTTATTTTGTTAGCGCAGGCGGGATGGAGTAGCACTTATTCTGTGAAGACAGAGTCTGTGTTGAAATAAAAAGTGGTTGTCGCGTCCCTGCCAACTGTTTTTTCTTCTTCATACTGAGCTTGCGGCAGCCAGCGGGCATCTCACAAAATCCTTGGGTGCTGTGCAATCAATCAATCAATGTGACTCTCTTTCATATGACAAAAGTGACGTCATAGTAAAGATTGATGATCAGTCATTTATAGGTTATGGTTAGGTTCTGATTTTAATTTATTTCAAACATTTATACAGATACAATATGTTACATCATGTGAAATTTTAATGCCTGGCGATCGACTGATACACCCTTCGCGATCGACCGGTTGCCATTGACCTAAAGGGACTCTTGCCCTCCACTTGAAACCTAGAAGTGCCTCTAGGTCACTTGATTGTGACCCAGCAATTGGGACACCCTGCTCTAGTTCATTCCAGAGAGGTCACTGAGGTCAAGACTCTCAAGTTCATCCACACCAAAATCAACAGATCAAGCCTTGTACACTATGGGCGCAATCATGTCGGAAAAGGAAATTACCTTCCACAAATGTGTGTGTTACTACATCAACTAGCATTATCAAACATTGCTAAAAGACACACTAAACATGTTCTAAATGTAACTGAACAGGAGTGTATCCAACACAAACAACAGTCACTTAAAGTTCATCTAATGAAGGCCCGACCAGCGTGATGCATCTGTCTATCCTGACAGCTCTAATGCGTTCTTCACCTGGCCTCACAGCAGTAAATCCATCTCAAGGCTATAATGAAAAGCAGCAGGACACAGTGTTTTAAGGGACACCAAGAACTTCTCTTATTCCTCTTTGCAGCTTGATGATAAAATAGAGTATTTTGTTCCTACTAACTGTACAACTACTTTCTTTATAACAAACATGTGACATCTATAATTGTCATATTAGTTTTTACATAATCAAATATTATTAGAATCAGCTTTATTTGCCAACGCAAAATGAATTTGACTTGGTAAACTGTGCTCTCTTTGTTCAGTGTAAGAAATAAAGAAAATAAAATCCAACAATTACGCGAGAGCGCAGTACCGTGGCGGCCATCCGGCGCAATCTTGGTATGAAAACAAGAGGGAAACATTAAAGAAAGCAAAGGACATAAAATACATCGAAAGTGCACAGAGCAGATGCAACCAGCTGCCAGTGTTATTGCACCATGCATAGAAAAACAACAAAACAAAACAAAAACACCTACATACACAATCTTATGTTATGTTATGAAAGATGTGTATTCGGTTGTTGTTTTCTTCATTTCAAATAGGTCATATTCATGACAAGATTATTCAATCAGTTTGTTAAGTAGCATCATATTTGTATCAAGGTTGGGAAATAATTGAATAAGCGTCTTCAGTTTTCAATAGCATTTAATTAGAATCAACGTTATGAAAGATGTGTACTGTGTTAGTGTATTTAATATTATATTCATTGTAGTATTGGTAACAATGCGAACAGTAACTTATCGTTATTAGCATATTAGTATCAGGGTTATGAAATACGTGTCTGCAGCATCTTTATTGTTTAAAACCATTATTGCAAGCGTTTGCAAACCATTAGTGCTGTTATCTGGTGTTTAATTTAAAAACATATTTTCACAAAAAGTTCAACCGGTTGTGCCTTTAGCTAAGCAGGTTGGTGTTATCTTCAGTGTTTTCGAGTTATTTTCTGTCTTTTAAACGTCCCAAAGGACATAGAATACATTAAAAGTGCACAGAGCAGATGCAACCAGCTGCCAGTGTTATTGCACCATGCATAGAAAACAACAAAACAAAACAAAACAAAACCACAAGTTCAACACCTACATACACAATGTTATGTTATGAAAGATGTGTCTTCAGTTGTTGTTTTCTTCATTTCAAATAGGTCATATTCATGACAAGAGTATTACATCAATTTGATCAATAGCATCATATGTGTATCAACGTTGGGAAATAATTGAATAAGCGTCTTCAGTTTTCAATAGCATTTCATTAGAATCAACGTTATGAAAGATGTGTACTGTGTTAGTGTATTTAATATTATATTCATTGTAGTATTGGTATCAATGCCAACAGTAACTTATCGTTATTATCATATTAGTATCAGGGTTATGAAATAAGCGTCTCTGCAGCATCTTTATTGTTTAAAACCATTATTGCAAGCGTTTGTAAACCATTAGTGCTGTTATCTGGTGTTTAATTTAAAAACATATTTTCACAAAAAGTTAAACCGGTTGTGCCTTTAGCTAAGCAGGTTGGTGTTATCTTCAGTGTTTTTGAGTTATTTTCTGTCTGTTAAACGTCCCAAAGGACATAGAATACATCAAAAGTGCACAGAGCAGATTCAACAAGCTGCCAGTGTTAATGCACCATGCATAGAAAAACAACAAAACAAAACAAAACCACAAGTTCAACACCTACATACACAATGTTATGTTATGAAAGATGTGTCTTCAGTTGTTGTTTTCTTCATTTCAAATAGGTCATATTCATGACAAGAGTATTACATCAATTTGATCAATAGCATCATATTTGTATCAAGGTTGGGGACGGCGTGGCGCGGTTGGGAGAGTGGCCGTGCCAGCAACCTGAGGGTTCCTGGTTCAATCCCCACCTTCTACCAACCTCGTCACGTCCGCTGTGTCCTTGAGCAAGACACTTCACCCTTGCTCAGTGTGTGAATGTGTGTGTGAATGGGTGAATGTGGAATTAGTGTCAAAGCGCTTTGAGTACCTTGAAGGTAGAAAAGCGCTATACAAGTATAACCCATTTACCATTTAAGGTTGAGAAAGAAGTGAATAAGCGTCTTCAGTTTTCTATTGCATTTAATTAGAATCAACGTTATGAAAGGTGTGTACTGTATTAGTGTATTTAGTGTTCTCTTCATTGTAGTATTGGTATCAATGCCAACAGTAACTTATCGTTATTATCATATTAGTATCAGGGTTATGAAATACGTGTCTCTGTAGCATCCTTATTGTTTAATTGTTTGTAAACCATTAGTGTTGTTATCTGGTGTTTAATTTCAAAACATATGTTCACACAAGTCAGTTTTATACCTAACAGTTAAACATGTCACTTGTTTATTTACATAGCATTACCTTGGAAACTTCAAACAATACGAAGTGGTCGTTCATTCAATCTACAGTACCTTTCTAAAGATATTTCAAAAGGCAAGTTGATGCCCTCTCACAGATCAATGAGAACAAATATCCAGTTTAAACATTTATATTTCATAAAAAGTTACTGCGAACTCTGAATGAATTCAAGTGCCAACCATTATTCTGAACGGTCTTAACCGGAAGTTGACCCGGTTGTGCCTTTAGCTAAGCGGGTTGGTGTTATCTTCAGTGTTTTCCAGTTATTTTCTGTCTGTTAAACGTCGCGCTCGGCAGGTAAGTAGTGTAAAGACAATTACTCACCTCATCGTACATTTGTCCCTCGCCGCTGGTTCTTAAAGCTGGAAGTTTGGGGTGAAACACACAGTGACAGGTTGGCTGTGTTGCAAAATGCCACGGAGCACTGGGGAAAGAGTGGCTTGCCATCCACTTCCGGTCCAAACGAGCCAATAGGAGGGATGCTACTGAATGACGTCAGAGAACACGTTGACTGTAAAATTGGCCTTATTTTCAAATGTAGTCATATAACGGGAGGTGATGCTCAGTGTATGGTCCAATTGTTGGCTTTTATTGTACCCTATAATTAAATTAAATGTTTGCATTTATAATTTGAGTGTATTCTACTACTTACAGGAGAAGGACTTGTTTTATTCTCTAAAATGCTTATATTTTTAACAATAGCATAATCACGAGGATGTTTGCACCTCTCCTAACCATTTGGGGACATTTGATTTGAATTATCTTAAAAGCAAAATAAAACACAGAAGTCCTGTTTTTGAAGGGCATACAAACATTTTGGATTCCTACTTTTTTTGGCACAAATGTCTCTATAAGTTCCAATCCTAAACAAAAATATCAAATTTGTAATGTTTTTTCAGAATGTTGACCCTTTTTAAGATATTTTGATCAGATAATGTTACAGGTTTAAATAACTAAAGTTATGAGTGTTGTCTGTCTATCTGTGTTGGCCCTGCGATGAGGTGGCGACTTGTCCAGGGTGTACCTTGCCTTCCGCCCGAATGCAGCTGATATAGGCTCCAGCACCCCTCGCGACCCCGAAAAGGACAAGCGGTAGAAAATGGATGGATGGATGGATGCACATTTACATTATTTGACAATTGTGACATCATTTGACCAAAAGGCCTTCAAAGGGTTACAATAATAATAATAATAATAAACATTACTTGTTTGGTATGTTTGTTTACAGCTGAAGTTCATTGAGAAATTTGAGCAAACAAAGTTAAACAAATATTTAAATCGAAAATGTTTTTATGTCCTCTGAAAAATTATGTCCTGCGAAAGAATTGGACATTGCATTTTTTAAATTTACCATGAAAAAAAAAATCACATATCATGGAGTAACACAACAAAAAATATGGCCAAATATACCGCAAACAATTACTAAAAAGACAAAAAGGTCCACCTTTTTCCCCTTAGGATTAAAAATAAATGCTTTGCCAGAATGCAATCGAGATTAAATTATTTGGAACAAATGCAGCTGAGATAGGCACCAGCACCCCCCGCGATCCCGAAAGGGACAAGCGGTTGAAAAATGAATGGATGGATTATTTGCATATTGGGCCAAAACTGAAACGGTATCCTGTACATTAAATAAGTAGACCAAAATGATATTTATTTCCATTTACAAAACATAGGCTGAAGGTAATGTACATGTGTATTGTTTGTTATATGTAACATAATAATAAAATAAAGTAAAAAAAAACATACTGTAGCAATGATAACACTCATTAGTTCACGTCATCACTCATACGTTTTTGCTATTAAAGTAACAAACAAAAACCAAAAATTAAATGGCTACTAGCTGCATTAAGTCATCAAACAGCACTCATATATTGATATTTTTCATGACTAAAAATAACAACAAACAAAAGAGTAAGTCTGTGTTTGGAATTAATGTTTTTAAAACATATTGTGGATAGAACAGAACATTGGTCTTTGGACATTATCAGGAGCGCAGTCCTCCAAACTAGAAACTTTACATTTTTTGTCCACTCAATCCCAGCTGTCTACAGCAGATGATGGTAAAGGAGTCCCCTTTAATTCCTGGGCTGGAACATGATCTTCACAGTAGCACATTAATATTTGGTGGCTATTGTCGAAGCGGCACAGGCACTTAAAAGACATTGACACTGACATACAATCTGGTACAACAGTCATGCAGTGGTACAACATGGCCATGAGGTAATAATTAACATACAGAGCTGAATGAAGTAAGTATGGTCTATGCTGATCCAGCTAGAGACCCCAGTTTTATTACCCGTGCAACAGAAATAAAAGGGAACCAACTTTAGCATCAGGTTGTATATACACTTTTATAGAAATATACACATCTACCAACACATCTTTTCTACAGCGTTGTTTGCATCTAGCTATCAAGCTTGTCCACAGCTTTTGCGGATGAAGGCAAAGCCATCCAGTTTGCATAAACACTATCATTGGCATATCTTGTAAAGACTGGATTAGTGGCATCATGTCTGTTGAGCGGTACCGGGCTCTTCTCGGGCCAGTTGGGGTATGACATGCCTAAAAATGAGAACACATCATTTTTTCTGCACTCAGTGAAAGATAAGCAACGTGCAGACAGTAAGGCTTTTCAATCAAACTCTGTAGTGGCAGGAGAACCAACAAGTGATGGCAAACTCGATTCCTTTTACTGACTCAAGTTCTTATAAGTCCATCGCTGAAGTGAATCAGGTACTTGAGTCACTCGTCACAAAGCACATTTGCAGAAACTCACACATTTGCAACTAGTTTCCCTGAGAGTTTTTGGCAAGTACTTGTGACTCAGTGAAACTCTAGTCTTTGTCGTATACCCATCAGTCAGTCAAATCCAAGTCTTTTTCAATGTGTCAGTTAGTGAAACTCAATAATTCGTCGAGTACACCCAAGTCAGTAAAATTTGAGTCTTTGTCAACTTGGGAGTTAGTGAAACTTGAGTATCTGTTGAGCACCCGTGTGTCAGTGAAACTCATGTGTCAGTGAAACTGGTGCCTACTCAGTGGCCAAGTGGTTAGAGTGTCCGCCCTGAGATCGGTAGGTTGTGAGTTCAAACCCCGGCCGAGTCATACCAAAGACTATAAAAATGGGACCCATTACCTCCCTGCTTGGCACTCAGCATCAAGGGTTGGAATTGGGGGTTAAATCACCAAAAATTATTCCCGGGCACGGCCACTGCTGCTGCCCACTGCTCCCCTCACCTCCCAGGGGGTGAACAAGGGTGATGGGTCAAATGCAGAGAATAATGTCACGACACCTAGTGTGTGTGTGACAATCATTGGTACTTTAACTTTAACTTTAACTTGCGAGTCAGTGAAACTGTAATATTCATTGAGCCACTTTCAACACTTGACTCAGTGAAACCCGAGTTTTGTTCGAGCACCCATGAGTCAATATAACTCAAGTCGTTGTTAATTCTGGAGTCAGTAAAAATGTAATATTCGTTGAATACCCATGTGTCAAGAAAACTCAGGCCAATGTCAACACATGATCCAGTGAAACCTGAATCTTTGTTGACCAGTGAGTCAGTGAAACTCAAGTACTTTGTCAACCACCAGTGAGTCAGTGCAACCTGAGTCTTTGTCCCCTCTTGAGTCAGTGAAACTCAAGTCTTTGTCAACCACCCGTAAGTTAGTGAGACTTAAGTCTTTGTCAACACGTGACTCAGTGAAACTTGAGTCTTGTTCGAGCAGCCATAAGTCAGTGAAACTTGAGTTTTTGTCAACTGGTGCGTCAGTGAAACGCAAGTTTTTGTCAACTTGTTAGTCAGTAAAACTCAAATCTTTGTCACATCGTGAGTCAGTGACGCTTGAGTCTTCGTCAATTTGTTACTGAATAAAACTTGAGTGTTCATCGAGCACCCGCAAGTCAGCAAAACTCAAGTCTTTGTCGGCTCATGAGTCAGTGAAACTCGAGTATTCGCCGGGCATCCGTGAGTCAGTGAATCTCGAGTCTTTGTGGAGCGCTCGAGAGTCAGTGAAACTCAGTGGATTTCATTGAATCACAGAGTGATTTAACCATTCGTTTTTTTGCTACATTTAAATACAGTAGTGACACAACTGGTTTCCTTTTGGAATTTAGCTGGCAGTAACAGGGGTCAGTGAGCATGTGAGCGAATGAAGGGAGACGAGTACTTGTGACTCCCGATTAAGTTAAAAAAAAAACTCGAACAAGTTATGGTTCTGTCACCATTATTTATGATTTGTAATCTATTTGTGAAATATCAAGGCATTAAATATTGCAGCCTCAGCAACCAGTACATCTTCTTTTAAACACCACCACCAAAGAGTTGCACTTAAAAGCCTTACTGTTTCTCCATTCACTACTACAGTATAGTATGATTATAGATGAATAGCTTCACATGAAAAAGTCAGGAAAATTTAAGACAATCTGGAATTCAAACAACAAGTGGTGATTAAGGACCTGTTTCAAATGTTACTGGTTTACTTTAGTGTCAACAAATGAGGACATTAAGACTTAAATATTATAAAAAGGTACAAATATAATGCGGATGAAGAGTGCGGTGCGTTGCATATATTAGAAAGAATATTTGGTATTTACAAGTGTGTAATTCTTTGGGTGAGTTTTCCTGTACATTAGAAGCAGGTCCAAATAAAACAGAATGCAAGACAACACATAGTACTGTTTGTCACTGAGCCTCTCATTTACGATGAAATGGTCAGGAATATGTAGAAAAAGGCATGCCCAGATCACAGTCACACACACTTGACTATGGAAAGCCAATCAGAACTTGCCAAAAAAAAAAAGACAGCTCGTGTGTCTTGGTTCTAAAATCTAGTAAATGCATGGGAGATTCTACCATAGAGCTTGTTTTCAATCCATGTGGAGGGGAGGGTTCGAGGGATAGGGGCGTTATTACAGTCCACAAGTGGTGTGTCCTCTTCAGAGAGCGCGTCATCGTACAGCAGGGCGTCCGCAGGAGTGGACGCTGCCAGGTCCAGGTAATCCTGACAAAAGCAGATGAAGGTGTGATTAGTCTGATTATGGGGGAGGGGCAGGGGTTAGAACTGTAATGATTTCACATAAACACACGTGCACAGCACAACAATTGGACTCTATAAACAAAATTGTTGGACTGTGACACACTTCTAACAAAAGGGCATCAGGTCTTTTTCCATTAAAAACAGGACAAGTACATGTGCAGCGCTTGCCATTGTTGTTTACCTGTACATGGTTCTTGCACATAATCAACCAAGTCAAAAACAAAACACTGTCATTTTTCACTGTCAAGCCTCAATGTATTTTTGGTCAGGAATGGCCCTAATAAAAAAAGGTAGTAGAATAATTTGATTCATCCCAGCCAAAAGTTTGTATTAAGTCCCGTGAGATGTTTACTTCCTACGAACAAAGTGGTGGTCCACCAAACCAACTTGGCTAGTGTGCAGCACACAGAGTGCAAACTATCTAAGTATGCAAGGGGCCAAGATCTCAAAGCCGATACGAGCAAAATCGTACGTTATCAAAAAAAGATTTGTCAAGTGATCTCAAGGATTACCGTATTTTTCGGAGTATAAGTCGCACCGGAGTATAAGTCGCACCTGCCGAAAATGCATAATAAAGAAGGAAAAAAAACATATATAAGTCGCACTGGAGTATAAGTCGCATTTTTTGGGGAAGTTTATTTGATAAAACCCAACACTAAGAATAGACATTTGAAAGGCAATTTAAAATAAATAAAGAATAGTGAACAACAGGCTGAATAAGTGTACGTTATATGAGGCATAAATAACCAACTGAGAACGTGCCTGGTATGTTAACGTAACATATTATGGTAAGAGTCATTCAAATAACTATAACATATAGAACATGCTATACGTTTACCAAACAATCTGTCATTCCTAATCACTAAATCCGATAAAATCTTATACGTCTAGTCTCTTACGAGAATGAGCTAAATAATATTATTTTATATTTTACGGTAATGTGTTAATAATTTCACACATAAGTCGCTCCTGAGTATAAGTCGCACCCCCGGCCAAACTATGAAAAAAACTGCGACTTATAGTCCGAAAAATACGGTATGCGTCGGGCGCATGTCATGTCAAACTATCTGGTGCTTCAGACGCCATTCTACACAGCAAAACAGTTGAAAACTTGAAAAAAAGCACGGAGGTCTACAACCTCTTTGTGACTGGGTCAAGAAAATTGGTAAGATTCTACCGGATAAATTGTGCATCGTTTTTGCTCGAGTAAAGTTGCATTTCATGATTTAACTTTGTGTGTTGTAAGGATGCGTCCTTGTAAACAAACCTGCAAGTAGCAGTTTTTCATTTCCCCATAATGTTAACCACCCATGAAGTTAATCAGAGTCAACACTGAAGACCTTGAGCTTTGTTGTTGCACGCGTCGTTAGGAGCACGCGCGGTTTTCCCCGTCTTTATTCAAATAAAACTATAGATATCAACATTGTGAATGTGCTGAAAGCTTCATTTATAATTGCTGCTTTTAGTAAAAGCTTAACTCGTCTAGATTTTGCTCTTTTTTTTAGACTCGCTGAGTTTGTGGTTTACGAAACACTCGACAGCAAAAATGCGCTTTAAGAACTCTGAAACAAGATAAAATACAAATAATATCAAGATAATAGTTTAATGGGAAATACTATACTTTAAAAGTATATCAAACAAACCTTTAATGAAGCGATTACTGCAAACATGTGCGTTTCTTGTCGTCGTTTTGGAAAATCTTGCACTGTGGCGACTTGTCCAGGGTGTACCCCGCCTTCTGCCCGAATGTAGCTGAGATAGGCTCCAGCACCCCCCGCGACCCCAAAAGGGACAAGCGGTAGAAAATGGATGGATGTTTCGCCCTTCTTGATTACCTCTCAAGGAACTATGAAGAAATGTTTATCCTTTTCGCCGCCCAGAACGCTATGACAACGGTCGCTCGCTGGCCCACCACTTCGAGCCTTGCATATTTATTGAGCCGGACGTGACGTCAGGTGAATACCACCAATTCGCGAAGAGAAGTTCCTTCATTCACTTTCGACCACTTCTTAAAATGTTCAGGGTCATTATGGGTGAGCTGGAGTTTACCACAGTTGATTTTGGCCAAGAGATTCTAGACCGGCTAAATTTATAAATAAAATTGACTTGACTGGACTTGAGAGGCGGGGTACACCCTGGACTGGTCGCTAGTCAATCACACATACCTTCACATCTATGTGAATCCAATTAATAATGTAAATTATGTTCAAGTTAATAATTTTTTTTTTAAACAACATTTGGTTAATGGGATAAACAAAATATTTCACATAAACGACATAATTCCTCCTTAGGAATTAGTGTCAGTGGTCAGAATATGAATTCAAATATTTACTTAAATATGATTATATACAGTATAGTATATACTGTATGTATATATATATAATACAGATTATAATAATATATCATTATTATTAGGAATTTCTTCTATGCTTTCTCCTACATATACATATAGTTTGATTATTTTTTACCTTCCTTCTTCCACCTCATATGTGTTCCAAAATGTTGGTGCTGTGTGAATGTAAAAAGGTGCGCTTTGATGACATTATGACGTCTATGTTGGGTGATGCGTTCCAAGCTAGGTTTTCTGCTATCCAGGTGGAACAAACCATTTAGCTTTTTATATAGAGGGTATAGGTAGTCTTAGACGTTCTTAATTTGATTCAAGCAACCTTATTATTGAACTTTCATGACCATATTTATTTGATTTTAACATTTACACAATTTTTTTGCATACAACTTGCATATTTAAATGAAATCTTCAAACTTTAGCAAAGCCTAGCCCAGTACAACATCTCCACTTTCCCCTCCACTTTGATCCCCCTGTTACCAAGTATTTTTATTAGTTGGCAATAAAGAGATTAACAATTGATCAACAATGTCCTGCAGTGCGTCACCATACCCGACTTTTCACCATCATCTTTTCCAGTTCTTTGCTGATGTCAGAGAAAGTCGGCCTCTTGTCTGATTCTTGTTTCCAGCATCGGACCATGAGGTTATACCTGCAGAGGAAAGGTTTTTGCAGTGGCTTATGTAAATATTATTTCTTATTTCCAGACATTTCCGTCAATTGTACTGTATTGCACATGGAGGATATCTGTGAATATTCTCATTCAATGCAACTGTACTCTAGACTAGACTAGTCAAAACCTTTTCCAAGACAACCTGAACAGTCCAGTTGCGATTGATTCAACACCCTGAGAAGAGGATATGTTGCAAAGTAACAAAGAAGTCAGCTCACATTTCCTCTGAGCAGTTCTCTGGTCTCTCCATCCTGTAGCCAGTCTTCAGGAGGTTGAAGAGGCGTTCAGGCGCAATGCCTGGGTATGGATTACCCCCCAGTGTCACAATCTCCCATAGGAGCACACCAAAGGACCAGCTACAAGAAAACACATATGTTATCTTTAATAATTATTCATAATATAATCAGGTCTTATAAAAATTATGTACTTACACGTCACTTTGTGTTGTGTAAATGTGATCAAACAGGGACTCTATCGCCATCCATTTAACAGGTATACGACCCTTGATAAAAGATATCAGAAGGTTTTGATGGTGAATTCAAAGATAATAAGGACGTTTTGAAAACAAGAGACTTTTCTTTTCACCTTGCTCCTCTTAACATACGAGTCCTCCTCATACACATCTCTGGAGAGGCCAAAGTCTGAGATTTTCATCTTTCTTCCTTCTGCTACAAGCACATTTCGTGCTGCAAGGTCCCTGTGTACAAGCTGTTTGAACACAAAAACTAATTTTCAATCATCCAACCTTGAAAGGAAACAAGCAGCACAGTTACATGTGTCGGAAAAGTTGCAAACCTTCATTTCAGCTAAATACTGCATGCCTCGGGATATCTGCCATGCAAAGGAGATCAGGTCACCCATAGTGAGCGCCCTGTCGTCTGGGTTCTCCAAGTAGCTGGAGTTTCGGTTGGCATCCCTTCCCATGAAGCTCGGGCCAACTTTCCGGCTCTCGCGAAGGAAGTTGCGAAGTGACCCAAACTTGGCATATTCCACGATCAGATATAATGGACCTATTCAGAGAAACTCAGTCTTCAGGCTCCTTAGCCAACACGCATGCTGTGACTGAGGAGCGAGGCTGGGGTCTTACCATCTTGGCTGCATGCTCCGTACATCTTTATGACGTGAGGATGGTTGACTTGCTTGAGTAAAGTGAATTCTGACAGCAGGTCTCGAAGCTCACTGTGGGACGCGTTATCTACGACAGCAAAGATTTAAATAAATCAGCTTAGAGCAAAAATATTCTTAAATGTCAATCAAAAGTGAGCAACTTTTTATGTAGTTAGTCATTTATAAGTCTAGTTTATTTATTAAGGCAGGATTACTGATTTAGCTAAAGCTAATGTACATCATGGCTATTCAACTGACGGCCCGTGGGACAAATTTGGCCTAAAAAATGGCATCAGCCGGGCATGCGGCTTCAGTTCGAAACTTTTGAGGGACTCGCGTTTTTGCAGGAGATTCCTATTCACTTCAAAGAACTTCTGTCATTTAAAAGATCTTCGACTAGCATTTTGGTAGTAGGGCCTTAAAACAGCAGAGCGCTCGTCTAGAGATTTTACCTTTGAACCAGGTACCTGGGAATCTAATTTTGTGTGTGCTCATGTTATTAAATGCCAATTGTTTAATAATACAATGTCATCTTTAAACTGAACATTTAACTATGAGCTGATAACGATAACTGTGCTGTTAATTTGTTATACCGTACCTTGTTTTCTTACACTTCGGAGTCTGATTTGAAAGCATTATACAGTAAACTATGCATGCAGTTGCAATTCCAAGACGTTAGATGGCGCCAGTGCATATAGGCAAGCGTATGGAGAGCTGAGCAACAGGCACCATGTTAGGTAACCAGGAGTATGCCCGGAAGCATGCAACTGCAGTCTTTCTGATGTTAGTTTCCCTGACGAAATAAACCAAAATGATGAATCTAAATATAGTTTTAAACATACTCCAACTCATAAACTTACAATAAAACATATTTTTATTTCGTCAAAGTATAATTTGGATGTGTTGAAATCGCCATATATAATCGCTGATGCTAATCAGTGGCATGTCCATGGCAAAGCCAATATTGTATCGAGCTAGTACTATTTGGAAAGGTTGAGCCTTACTTTATGTTCGAGCATTTTCTGTCGGACATACTTGCTTTGTTGGCGTAAAAAATTGCAACGTTACCTAGAGGCAGTTTGGCTGAGTTTACGCTGAATGCTGCCTGAGTGCTTGTTTGCCCGCCAAGTGTTTGAGACATTGCCTAGTGCACAACCGGACAATACATCACAGCAACAATATCGATACCCACTAGTACGGATGGAATTTGGTCAGTTCCTATAAAAGTAGAGAATTCGGTACCCATCTGTACACTTGTCATATAGAGTATCTTTGACAAGATGTTTTTGTGTGTGTCCTTAATAGTGATCCTGATAAATAGAGAATCTTTTGACTAGCGTTTTTGAAGTTGGTCTTTTAAAAACAGCAATGAGCCCCTGTTATACAGGGTGTGTCAGTACAATTCCAACACTGTTGACATTGATCGCATTGTTCGATGTGGACATCATCTACTGTGAGTTCTCGTCACAGGGACAGAGAAACCCCATTTAGTTGTCCCAGTCCGATTGCTGCAGTAGTGGCAGTACTGGTGAGAATTTTTTTTTTCGTGGAGGGAAAAATTCAGGAAAAAAAAAACGTACCGGGTCGACGCTGGGAAACAAGGACAAACAACTGCATTTGCTGGCAAAAATGTTGACAAGCATGCATGATGGTACAGGTGTGCATGAAGGCGTGGTCAAGAAGACTGTGAAAGCGTGTTACTCTATTGACGAAGAAAACTTATAGTTTGGATTTAGAAGATATATTTTTTGGCTTTTCCGACCATCCTCGTATAGAAGATCTCTGACTGGGTTTAACATATTTATTTCGTTTTAATGTTTGACTTTATTACCATTTGGTGAGAAAAACATGTTTAAGTCTGACAGCGCCTTAGGTTGACAGTATATATAATGTTTGGTACTTAATGCTTAGCTTGATGAAAACAAAACATTTTTGTCAAATAAATGTATAAACAAACACTCTGCTTACCTTTAAGCATTTTCACAGCCACTGTAGTGTAACCTGCTTTTCCTTTCAACCTGAATGCTGTTGCCTTGACAACCTTTCCAAACTCCCCTTCTCCCAAAGTCTTGCCAAGCACCAGGTTCTTACGAGGGAATTCCCACTTAGGGTCCTCCTGTTGAAAGGAAACAAAGATGAAAAATCGCAAACTTAACATCAGCAGGATGCAGGAAGTGAGGAGCAGCTTACAGGTATTTTAAAGGTGTCCGTTTCGATGGATTCCTGGGAGCCTCTGCGTAAGTTGTTAGCAGGGAAGCTGATGGGATAGGCCTGGGCGGGTCTGCGGAATGTCATCTCAGCCGAGGCTATCGGGGGTTTGGGCGAGTTCTTGTGGTAGCGGTGGATGAAATAGGAAGAGAGGAGGATGGAGACGACGAAGGAGAGGAGCAAAGCTGTGGCGATGATGGTCTTACACATGTCGTCACATATCACCTCTGGGGGAGACAGCAGAATGTGTTTTTTATCATGACATTTTTCTGACTCTATTCTCTGAAAAAAACATGTAAAACTGTGTCATTGCAGGAATCTGCAAAAAGAAGAACATATGGGATAAATTAACCATTTTCAACGGGATTGGCTGGCGACCAGTCTAGGGTCTCTCGCCCAAAGTTAGCTGGCACAGGCTCCAGCATACCTGCAACCCCACTGAGGATAAGTGGCATGAGAACCATTTTCTTCTGATCAGTTCCAAAATAGATTTTTTTTGCAAGTTCAATGCAAGATTGCTCTGATATCCTATGCTGCATGACAGTTGACATGTTATGATATGCTATGCTAATCCGCAGTAATAATAATAATAATAATAATAATAATAATTGGCTTTTTTGTCTCCGAGGAGAAATTTGTCTTAGACATCAAGACACATACATACATACATACATACATACATACAGTTCATCCAACAATACAGTGACGACAGAAAACAGTGCACAGGTATATGAGTTAGTTATGAGATAACACATTACACTCCCCCCGTATTGCACACCTCCCGTATTGCATTCGAATATTGCACTCCTAATTATTGCATCCGGTTGTTACAGTAGTTTTAAAGTCGGGACCCGGGGTGGACCGCTCGCCTGTGTATCGGTTGGGAACATCTCTGCGCTGCTGACTCGTCTCCGCTCGGGATGGTTTCCTGCTGACCCCACTACGGACTGGACTCTTACTATTATGTTGGATCCACTATGGACTGGACTCTCACAATATTATGTCAGACCCACTCGACATCCATTGCATTCGGTCTCCCCTAGAGAGGGGGGGGTTACCCACATATGCGGTCCTCTCCAAGGTTTCTCATAGTCATTCACATCGACGTCCCACTGGGGTGAGTTTTTCCTTGCCCTTATGTGGGCTCTGTACCGAGGATGTCGTTGTGGCTTGTGCAGCCCTTTGAGACACTTGTGATTTAGGGCTATATAAATAAACATTGATTGATTGATTGATAGTTTTCTGTTGTTAAGTGCTTTGATTGCCAGTGGGACAAAGGAAAATCTATACCTGTTGAGTTTGTATGTTGCTGTTCTGTACCATTTACTATTTGGCATCAACACAATTTCACTATGAAGTATGTGGTGTGGGTCACGGGTGATTTTAAGACCATCACGGTCTTGTCGAATATTTCTGGAAGGGAACAAAGGGGCTGCATGCCAATTATTTTACCAGCCCTCTTGATAAGATTTTGAAGTTGGGTTTTGAGTTTGACAGACAGATTGCCATAACGGATGACAGATTCAATGTTTGCCTTATAAAACAACATCATGATATTGCTTGCCACACCGTGGATCCTGAGCCTCCTAAGAAAGTGCAGGCGTTGGTCAATACGGGAGCAAACAGAGTCAACTTTGTTGGCCCAGGTTAACTGGGAATCAAAACAAATACTCAAGTACTTTTAGGAGGACACCTGCTCCACTCTCTCCCCATGGATAATGACTGGGCTGTGATCCCACACAGATTTGGGGTCAAAAGCCATCTCCTTTGTTTTTTTTTTACATGTAAAATCTGATTTTTCTCCTCACAGCTCCTTCTATCTCTTGTTTGTATGAGTCGATATAGCTAGTCCTTATTTCATGGCTGTACTTTCGTATTCACACTTCAATGTGTGTACCACAGAATGGGACCTGCATAACTGAGGGTGCACAATTGACAGTGTAGAACTGTCCCAAATCCATTACTTTTATCGTGCACAGTATTCATCCAATTATTTCCTAGTTCTTAATTTTATTAGTTGTGTAAAATGTGCATCTTTTGCAGTACATGCTGTAGTAGAATCTCTCCCCCCTCCCCCTACACGCACAAACACAAAATAGCTATTGAATAAATCTAAAGTTACTCAATAGTTACTCACAACTTGAGTACTTTTTTCTTCAAATACTTATGTACTCTTACTTATGGTAATTTTTCCAATTTACTTGAGTCAGGTTATTCTAAAGCAAGGGTGTCAAACTCATTTTAGCTTAGGGGCCGCATATAGGAAAATCTGTGCTGCGCGGGCCGGACTATTAAAATCATGGCATTAAAACAAAAAAATAAAGACAACTTTAGATTGTTTTTTTTGTCTTACTTTGGCCAAAAATAGAACAAACACATTCTGAAAATATTACGGTACAATAAAAATATAGAAAAAAATACCGGCAGCAGTAAAGTTTAGATCCATGAAGGAAAGAAGAAAGTGAATGAATGTGTATAACTGAACACATTTACATATGCATAAAACATAGTTTTCTCTTGTATCCACCCATTCATCCATCTTCTTCCCCTTATCCGAGGTAGGGTCACGGGGGCAGTAGCCGAAGCAGGGAAGCCCAGACTTCCCTCTCCCCAGCCACTTCGTCCAGCTCTTCCCGGGGGATCCCGAGGCGTTCCCAGGCCAGCCGGTAGACATAGTCTTCCCAACGTGTCCTGGGTCTTTCCCGTGGCCTCCTACTGGTCGGACATGCCCTAAACACCTCCCTAGAGAGGCGTTCAGGTGGCATCCTGACCAGATGCCCGAACCACCTCATCTGGCTCCTCTCGATGTGGAGGAGCAGCGGCTTTACTTTGAGCTCCCCCCGTTTTCTCGTGTATTATTTTTTTAATGAATTAAGTAACGTTTATGACAATTTTTTTCCAAAACACAATATAGAATGTGAGATACAACAGGATAATGCACACATTTATCATTTGTTTTCAAAACGGTTACAAAAAAGTGTACTGTAGGACCCCATTTTTATGACTTGATGGGGTCCCTAGACCCCATTTTGAAAATTCCTAGCGCCAACTCTGATGGAGTATTGGTGCCTGCAAAACAGCAGCAGGCAGCTGTGGCCTGCGGGCCGTTTCTAATACTAATCAAATATCATCCCGAGGGCCATAGGGCCTTGACTTTGACACCTCTGTTCTAAAGTACCAGTACTCTTACTCAGGGGCGCCGCTAGGGATTTTGGGCCCCATGAAAATAATCTTTACAGGGCCCCCAACACAGCGGCAACATTTTTTGATGCTATTTTACATACAATTATGGGCCCCCCTCCATCATGGGCCCCTAGAATCCATCTTCTTTACCCCCCCTTTTCGGCGCTCCTGCTCTTACTACTCTTAGTACAATTTATGGCTACTCCACCCACCTTTGCATTGCATTTTTCTGTAGTTCCCTGTGTGAATGCACACATTGACTCAAAATGCAAAGTATAAGTACACAAAGTGAGACCCAGTCCGTTTATTTTTTTTTACCTTCAATATCTTCCTTCTCGCAGAAGCATCTCTCAGTGTAGCAGTAGCAGGTCCCGTAGCCAGCCTGGATACCGTTCCTCAGGCCCAGTTCATGACCTCCAATGACAGTCTCCTCTTCACACAGAAGGAAGTTAACACTCTGAGTGCAGCAGTTTAAATGTGCCTCCTTTTAATTTTTAAAGGGTATCAACAGAACATACTTGTGCAGTCCTGCGGGCATATTGATGTATCTTTGCTTTCAATAGCGTCACAAAAGCTATCCGGACACGTGCGCAGGTCAGGTGAGCAGGTGGAGTAGTTTTCTGAAATTCCTGCAATTGCATATCAAATCAAATCAAATCAACCTTATTTATAAAGCACATTTAAAATTTACCACAGGTGATTTAATCTCATAAAACAATCAAAACTATTTTAGGTTCACAATTGCTTATTTGGTCTTTAAAATTATATTTGAAAAATCTAACAAAAAAAAACCTTTTTCGGTGCCTTGCCTCCACTGGCATCTCCCAGTGGTTGCCCCCAGGCCGCGGGTGGATTCGCATTCTCCTTGACGTCTGTTTTCTGCACAGGACAGCAACTGCTGGCTCTCCTGACTGCCCTGGTTTACTGCATAAACAGGTGCAAATAATCTAAATCAGAGGTGTCCAAAGTGTGGCCTGGGGCCATTTTGGCATATTCAAAAAATAAAATGAAGTTACTATATATTATTCGATATTACATTTTATATTTACTCTGTCACTTAAAGTGTTTGAAGGTGTTTCACCTTCAGTATCCAGAATGATTTGGATCTGAGTGCTGGCCTCCATCTGAGTGTGTTCCTCCTGAGCTACGACAACGTAGTGCAGATCCTGGCACTCTGGTTTTTGCAGCGCCTCCGAATCGTTCACGTAGAGAAGTCCCCACATTTCATCCGAGGCCTGTGAGATGCTTATGGCTGCATAGCAGGACAGCTCGCCAGCAGAGATGTTCTTATCAGGCACCTTGAGCTGGTATGTGATTTTGAAACCGTCAAACTGCTGGCAGTTTTCCACACAGACTCTGCCAACCTGAGACAGGGCAAAGAGGGACAATCGTCAAAGAAAAGGTCGACTTAATGAATATGTTTCAGATGGTGTTTATTGAGCCAGCAGGGGGTGGTCTAGTGAAGGACTCGGCTCCCACACAAACCTAATAGACATGACGCAGTACAGAGTATTCTAGCAGAGATGACAGCATCACTTACTTCAAACTGAACATCTGATAAGATTAATCATGTTGCAGGAACAAAACAACACAGCAAATTTATAGGGGAGTAGCATAATGACATCATCAAATGTACATAGTTGGCCATTACACATTTGCATAAAAGGGGATAAAAAAACAAGAGCAAAACACGTTTTGAAGAAGATTTCGAACAACAAATGAACGCTTATTTATTTTTTTAAACCGCTTCTGAGTAGGGTACCGACCGAACTCCTTTGGTATTACTGGGTTCTGATTGCCGTAAAATCAAGTGGTACCATATTTTGATACTTTTGTTGCACATGACATCACGTCCGGTTACACGGTTCAAGCACTTGGAGGACAAACAAGCGTATTCGTAGCAGACTGCCACTAGGTAATGCTGCACTTTTTCTATGCAAACAAAACAGGAATACCTGATAAAAAGTAAGCGCTTAAAAGTAAGGCTCCACTTTTCAAAATGCGCTAGGTCAACGCTAATTTATATTGGGTATGTCATATACATGTTATTGATTAGCATTAGCCATTTTACATGGCAAAATTTAACACCTACAAATTTGGTGACCAAAACTACAACTAAGATGAACGTTATAATTAACAGCTGGTGTAAAATAAGTACAATACTTACAATTTAAACACTTTGTAGGCAACACACCGGAGTCATCAAACATCCAGGAATTGCAACTGCATGCAAAGCCAACTATATAATAGGGTTGGGTAAAATAATCGATTTGATCAATTGCCGATCTATATATTTAAAATTTTGCAATAGCAATTTACAAGGCATAGTATCAAAGTTTAAGTAAATATTTGAATGTAGATCAAATTGAAGGGTGATTAATACATTTAGAATCAAATTGATTTGGGATATTGGCCATGATACCCAGTCCTACTATACTATATTAACAAAAAAAACAATAATGAAATACACAAATATGTCTGTCTGTAAATAAATAAATAAACTAGTAGTAGTGTGCAAAAACAACATCTAACAACTGAAAAGCAATGTTATCATTATCAGATCAGTGTTGAATGTTAAATTAAAAAAATGTTTTATCATGTAACAAATTAGTATTTATTACCACATTAACACATAGAAAATCACTGCATTTTGATACTGTTGCGTACCAGTATCGATTGCCAGATAGCGTATCTGTTCAAATGTGAAAGGTACCCATCCCAGCCAGGGAGAAATATGTGCTTTATTGTCGTAATCTCCATAAATCTCTTCACTAAACTTGCCGCTTGTCCAAAGTAGCTAAGTTAGCAATACCGCTCATTCCTCCTATGTTTTCTTGTGACAGTGTTTAAAGGTAAAATTATTGGTCTAACCATATTTGCATATGTGTAGAAAATAATCTCAAAGCTAGTCCAGTAATACATTCCTGAGCTGTGGTCAAGAAGAAATCACTGGACTCCTTTGCCAACAAACTATTCCAAGGATCAAAATTTAATGAAAACTGTGAAAAAAATGGATACCTGAAATAATCCATCAACATGACGCAGCCTCAGAGATTAGTTTGAGGTACAACAGTATATCAATCAATACATATCAACAATAACAAAACCATTGAAAATTACATTTTTGACATTCGGAAATTGGCTTTGTGAGCAACACAAAATTGCCGATGTTGTTTGATTTACTGATGACAGTCTCAACATTTCTGAGTACCTGAGCATAAAGTGAAGCTCTGCGTGTGAGCGTGAAGATATGCGTGATGTTGTCAAAGTGGACGTGGACGGGTAAGATGGTGACATTGAAACGCAGCAACACCGTTCCCTCTAGACCAGGGTAGGTGGTGTCATTGACCAGGTAGTCCAGCTGCACACTGCGATTCTCTGTCACAAACAAGTTCCTCTTGAGGACCAGCTCTAAAGGAAAGATAGGAAAAAAGTTTATTCACAAACAAACTGCTCATAAACTATAAATAAGGTGTTGGGATCACTTACGATAATTATGAACGGTCTCTCTGACGCCATTATGTGCGGCTTTCTTTTCACTGAAGCTGCTTTTTACATCAAATGTTTCCCTTGTCCATTGATCGGTGCTGAGCAAGGTCTCAACATACCTATTGTGACTCTGGTCTATGGAATAGATGGAGGTCAAATCCCTGTCAAAAACGTACAATGTACCATAGGTACCACCCTGGAAAGCAACACAAGACATCAGTGTTTCTATCAGCGACATTCCAAGATCAGGATTTTATTTATCTTCTCACTTTAGTCCGATTGAAACTGATGATAATATCAGCTGCCTCTGTTCCGTTCACATAGGGTGCGTTATCATCCTCATCATTAACAAAAACATCCAGTGGAGTGTCCAGTGTTGTAATGGCCGCCTCTGTCCGAACTGTGCAAACCAACAGAAGCCTATAACGTTCACTCTCCTCTCGGTCCAAAGGAGCAGTCACTATTAGTTCTGAGGTGTTCTGGTTCACAGCAAAGGGGGCAGGCGTCTCTGTTAGAAGAGAAAATATACATCACCACTTGGAGTACACTGTCTATAATGGGAATATATTAGGAGACTACATTGGTCCCTCAAGCCGATCTATAGTTAAGTATCCCATAAGGCTATGATGGACAGTAGTGTTGTACACAGCTTGGCATTATAGCTATTATTTTCATTGTGAGACAGTGTGAATGGTTCCAGAAAAAAAACATAACACTTGTTGGCACCGCAAGGGTAGCGCGAGGCACAATGCAGCCCACCAATTGGTTGACACAGAATTGGAATGTGTCATATCTAAATGGAGGGTTGTACCCTTCATGGTGTCAGAAGTAGGATGTCAATTTTAAGTCCTTCTGTCTTTACTAGGAGAGAGGGCGGGAGGTGGTGTGGCGCAGTGTGTAGTCTGTGTGACTGTGGGTATTTTCTGAATAACCCTTTACAATAAGGTTTAAGTTCAGTTTGAAAAGGGTCATTCCTTAGTTGTAGAGCTGAAATAAATCATTCACATCCATATTGCGATTCTAATTTTGAAGAATCAAACAAGAAAAAAAAATCAAAAAACTTTTTTTTTCAAGAATACCTTTTTAAAAAAATACGTTTTTTAGGCCATCTTCGCGCTTACTCGCTACACATATACGTCAGTAGCCAAAAGGAGCTTTTGTAACCTGTAACCTGATTTTAGGTCACAGCCAGCAGATAGGGGAGATCTGTATTCTAATCTCTGTTTGGACATCTCTGTGTGAAGTTTGCATGTTCTCCCCGTGCGTTGGTGGTTTTCTCCGGGTACTCAGGCTTTCTCCCACATTCCAAATATATCCATGTTTGGTTAATTTAAGTTTTAAATTGTCCATAAATATGAATATAAGTGTGAATGGTTGTTTGTCTATATGTGCCCTGCGATTGTCTGGCAACCAATCTAGGGTGTACCCCATCTCTCGCCCGAAGTCAGCTGGGATAGGCTTAAGCTAATTTGGGACCTTAACAATTAACCACTTAACAAATTAGAGAATTATTATGTAAATTATGTATTATTAGTTGTCTTATCCTCATTTCACTGATTTGAAGTTATTACACCTCTGATTGAAAATATATGTTCAACTAACCACTCAACAAATAGGTATATTGGGTATTTTACTGTTTTTAACAATCAAGCACTCATATGCACAAAAAACAAAACAAAAAAACCAGTGTCAAGATAGTCTCCATGTAAATATGTAGCATTTAACTTAAATGTGCAAGTAAAACAAAGAGCACATGGAATACGTTGTGATAAAACACATCCTAAAAACAACAACAAGGCTCATCTAATCTCAATTAGAGTTTAAAATGAGATATCAAATGTAGCATATACATTTGTATTTTGCTATTATATAATTGCAATAGCCAAGGTGTTGATTAGTCACTGCCAGTGTTACAACAGTTCTCTAATAAGAACAGTCAAGCAGTGTCTACATCACTCACTCACCATCAAAGGCATCATTGAACTGTTGGGAGTGAGTGTTTGCTGTGGGGTCAAACTTAGATGAAGCAGCTACTGCTGATTCTGGTGTAGCAGAGCATAAAGGTTTATTGTTCCGTTATATATGCTGTAAACATTAAATGCTATGGAAGAACTGATGCAGAACTTACCTATTCTATAGGACAAAATCTAAATGTGCTTTTTAGCAAAATAGCTATAGGTAAAAATCTTCACTTTCCCTGACAAAAATATTTTTAAACCATTTAAAAGTCAGTATAAATTGTCCAAAATTCAACATTGTGTTTTACTTTGTTGTTGTCAGCTATTATGGTGTATTTTTATTTTATAATTCTATAATTTGTCCAGAATCTTAATTGTCCTCATGGGCCAAACCAAATAGAAACCGGTACCACAAAATACCGGTACTTGGTAATAGTGATGAGAATCAAACAACGGTTATTGTTGAGGACCGGCTCACAGGGTTTCGATCCCTGGGAATCATTTGACAGTTTTGTTAACGATTTCCTTATCGATTCCTGTAGGCAAGCATGACGTCACCATGCTCGGCGCTGATCAGCATCACACACGTTAGGATTATTCACGAGAAAGGAATACAACAGGGAACATGGCAATACTTGCATAGTGGATATTGCATCAAATTGAGAAAATACTAGCAGAAACATCAGCACGTTTTCTATCCCCTCTGAGACAAAAGTGAATCACCACCAGCAGCGGCAGCAAAGTCAGCGAGTCGTCTGCTATTAATACAGCCTATCCCAGCTGCACTCTCAGGGGAGGCTGCGTACACCCTGGACAAGTCGTCACCTCATCGCAGGGCCAACACAGATAGACCACCATTCACACACACTCACATTGGTTATTTTCAAAACAAAGTATTTTTTTTCTGCCACCCCATCAAGGCTGTGGGTCTCTTACTGTTGTGTTTGAATACTCTTGTTTTCCCTAAACTAAACAAAGTTGATGTTAATCAACTTGTTTGCTATCCAAATGAGAATCGAGAAGAGAATCGATAAAGATTCGAATTGTTGAGCAGAATTGAAAGTGGAATCGGAATCGGAAGAATCTTATCAATTCCCATTCCTCCTCGGTGGTCTCAGGCAAACCATCTGGTCCTTAATGTGGACAAGACCAAGTAGCTGGTCATCAACTTCAGGAAGAGAGTGACCCCGTTGAAGCCCATCAAGATCCAGGGCCGGGAGGTGGCAGTAGTGGAGCAGTACAAGTACCTGGGAGTCCACTATAACAGCAGACTGGACTGGAAGGACAACTGCAAAGCTGTTTACAAGAAGGGCATGAGCAGACTCTTTTTCCTGAGGAAGCTTAGGTCCTTTAATGTGTGCAGCAAGCTGTTGGAGATATTTGATCAGTCTGTTGTGGCCAGTGCACTGTACTTTGCAGTGGTTTGTTGGGGGAGCAGCACCAGCAAAATGGACTCAAACCGGATTGATTAACTGATCCGGAAAGCCGGCCAAACTATTGGCACTCAGTTGGAGGCGTTTGTGTCAGTGAGGGACAGGAGGACACTGGACAAACTGCTGGCCATCATGGACAATCCTGCCCACCCACTCCACCTGACAATTAAGGGACAGCTGAGTTCATACTCCAACGGGCTCTTTCAACTTCCTTCCCGCACTGTGCGATTCAAGAACTCCTTCATTCCACAATCCATCCAGCTGTATAATCACTTGCCATACAGCAATAGATGACATCTGCCTATTACCTGACACCTGACATGTTAGCTACTTCTCTTTGTTTATAATGTTTATAATGTCTATTTTCTATTTCCTGCTGGATCTACTCTCTATTTTATGCTGCTGCTGTCACATATACTGTATATACTGTAATATTGTACATGGTCATTGGTATTGGTATATATTGTATATATGTTATAGACATAATATAATATATCTGTTAATTATTCTGTACACATATTATGTATATATTCATATATATGTTAGATTTTGTATCGCTATATTAGTCTATTTATACCTGCATTGTCCTTTCCATCCTTACACTTTCCATCATTGTAACTGAGCTACTGTGTTGAACAATTTCCCTTGTGGATCATTAAAGTATGTCTAAGTCTATACATCCATAATCCTCAAATAAATGGTGTCAGGATCAGGAGGATTCGGCTGTGAATTTTGAGTTAATGTTGCACTACTGACAATTAATAACTGATTTACTGGAAACACAAACAGTATTCACACTTTTCGAACTCTTACTGTTGCTTTTACACTTTCCTAAAAACAATTACTGTAAACCAGGTGTGTACGAAGTGCTCCCTGGGTGTCATTTTCAGCCTACAGTATAGCTTGCTTATATCTGCCTATGGCTTATTATATAAACCAAATTGGTTATTAATGAGCTATATTATCATGCAGTATTTATAATAAACTATAATGACCTACATTGGTTTGGTTTTAACATGCACAAAATGTATCAAAGTCAATTTGAGGTATGTACCAAACAGTAATTATGGTGTACTGTTATACCCCTAATTTCACATGATTTATGTAGTTCCAGCAGCCATTAGCAAAGGAAACACAATCAGGTTTTTTTGTTGTCAAACTGAGTTGAACTACTTGATGACAATGTGGCAGGGTAACTTTATACACCTTTACGAGGGACACCCTAGTGTGTGAATGTGAGTGTGAATGTTGTCTGTCTATCTGTGTTGGCCCTGAGATGAGGTGGCGACTTGTCCAAGTGCAGCAGGGATAGGCTCCAGTCACCCCCAAGCTGTAGAAAATGGATGGATGGACAAAAGCCGAGGCAAATTCCCAAAGGCAGAACCCCTCTACTGACAGGCCATTAAAGTCACAAACCTGACTCCACGCTGTAGGAGATGGTGTAGTTGGGGCAGACGTTGAGTCTCGTGAGACGCTGGAGCTGCATGATGGCCCCTGGGAACCTGTTCTCCATGATGTGTGGTTTGGACGTGTCTCGATGAGGGAAGCAGAGCTCTTTCATATCTGTCTGTGCACACTGGGGCAACGTGGCATTGACAAAGTCCAGGACGATCCGAGGGTTGTTTCTGGTGATGCACAGCGACTTCTTGGTGAACTTAGGTAGTACCATAACATGGAGGGACAATTTCTTCACAGACCATGAAGGTTTATCTGATAAGAAAGAAACAGAGGCATTTTAATCTAAAACAGGGCTCTTCTTCTTTATCAGTTTGGGAAGTGTTTAGCCAATCTAATTGAATCTTAATGTAGAAACAGGGCCGGCTCCTAGCAGAAACACTATGCCATTGTTTAGGGCCTAAAGGAGTCCATACACAACATGTGTTTAGCTTATCTGTGAAAAAGACATCCAACAGCACCACTTAAACATCACGGTCCAATTAACCAAGTATGTGACTCACATAGCAAGGCAAAGTCGCTTTCCTCAAAGGTTTTGTTCAAGGACAGTACTCCAGTGCTGACGTCCATGTTAAACCAAGTGCTGTGGGCTGGTCGTTTAACTAAACTCGACCAGCACAGATAAAAGTGTGGCCGCTCCGACTCAGTGTCCAGCATAGCGTGGACCTGGAGCACCCGGCTCCCGGCTGGTTGGCCAACGTAAATCGTCTCCTTGTACTCATTCTGAGGGAAGTACAGTCCTTCAGCTCCTGCTTGAAACAAAAAAAGAAGACATTTCAGTCTTATAATCCTTAAAGCAGTGCTTTTCAACCTTTTTTGAGCCAAGGCATATTTTTTGCGTTGAAAAAACCCAGCAGAAATCATTAAAAAACGAAACTCAGTTGACAGTAAAAAGTCATTGTCGCAATTGTTGGATATGACTTTAAACCATAACCAACCATGCATCAATATAGCTCTTGTCTCAAAGTTGGTGTACTGTCACCACCTGTCACATCACGCCGTGACTTATTTTGAGTTTTTTGTTGTTTTCTTGTGTGTAGTATTTTAGTTCTTGTCGTGCACTCCTATTTTGGTGGCTTTTTTTCTTTTTTTTGGTATTTTCCTGTAGCAGTCTCATGTCTTCCTTTGAGCGATATTTCCCGCATCTACTTTGTTTTAGCAAACAAGAATATTTCAGTTGTTTTTATCCTTCTTTGTGGGGACCTTGTTGATTGTCATATCATGTTCGGATGTACATTGTGGACGCCGCCGTCTTTGCTCCACACGCTGCAAGTCTTTGCTGTCATCCAGCATTCTGTTTTTGTTTACTTTGTAGTTTTAGTTTCGTTCTGCATAGCCATCCCTAAGCTTCAATGCCTTTTCTTAGGGGCACTCATCTTTTGTTTATTTTTGGTTTAAGCATTAGATACCTTTTTACCTGCACACTGCCTCCCGCTGTTTACGACCAGTGTTGGGACTAACGCGTTATAACGCGTTAGTGTAACGACGTTATTTTCGGCGGTAACTAGTAGTCTAACACGTTATTTTTTATATTCAGTAACTCAGTTACCGTAACTACATGATGCGTTACTGCGTTATTTTACGTTACTTTTTATATAGTATTGACTAGAAACTAAGAAGATCTGAGTATGTTTTATTGGAGATCTGCAGTGTCGTCCTTCTGAATCTTCCTGTCTCACAGGAGGCGCGCTGTGTGTGTGTGTGTGTGGCGTGTCTGTGTTACGGTGCGGATGTTCTCCCGAAATGTGTTTGTCATTCTTGTTTGGTGTGGGTTCTCTTTTGGTGCATATTTGTAACAGTGTCAAAGTCGTTTATACGGCCACCCTCATCATCATAGCGGAGCCAATGTCGAGTTTCTTAACATGGAGATATTCTCACTACTTTTCTTTTGTCGAGCACAAAGAAAATAACATTTTAGTTAAATGTAAGTTGCGTCTTGGGTCAAAGAGCCTATCTACTGCCCAAAACAGAAATTCAAATCTGCTGAAACAGCTACAAAAGCAACATGCTTCGGCGAAGCTAGTAAAGAGAGACACACTTCACCTCCAACACCATCTAAGCAACAGCGGCTGGATTTTAATGGAGGGACTGCTAGCCAGGACAACAAGCTAAAGAAAACACTCCAAACTCTGCCTCTGCTCATCATTCAGCACAGAAGGTACACACACTCTGTCAATTCTCTTATATACTCTTTCATTCTAGACTTCTAGAGTCTTTGATTATCACATCACTCTAAATGTATAGACTATAAAGTTCACAAACATAAAGAGGGATCCTAGTGGGCCAGGCCAATCTTTTATTTTCTCTAAACTAAAACTGGGGAAATGCGTAGAGTGTTCTGGGCTTCAGTACAGTGTTGATCTCCTGAAGACATGATTTTATTTCACAATTCCTTGAGAGAAAAAATGCCTAGTTAGGCGTGTGTATAGCAGTATGTGTGCTGTATATAGTAACATGACATATAATCATGTCATGTGTGCCGTCCTTGGGTGAAGCCAGGTTTACAGCTATGTTGTGACATGTTGTGACATGTTGTTACTATGTGGTTTGTTACTTATGTATGTTATGTTGCAGCTATTTAAAATAGTTTTGTCAATTTGTTCTGGTCCGAAATAAATTGGCCTTTTGAAACATATCTTTGTCTTTGTGTGTTGTATGTAGACCACATAGCTTAGCAGAGTTCAGTGATGCAAATGCATGTCAAGTTGATCAACAGATTGTATTATTCTCCAGTGCAATAACAATACTGAAATGAAAGCTAAAAGGGCATTAATGGGAGCCTTGAAACAAATAATAAAAAAAGAAGTAACTAAATAGTTACTTTTCACAGTAACACATTACTTTTTGGTGTAAGTAATGATAAATTATAATGATAAATGGGTTATACTTGTATAGCGCTTTTCTACCTTCAAGGTACTCAAAGCGCTTTGACAGTATTTCCACATTCACACACACATTCACACACTGATGGCGGGAGCTGCCATGCAAGGCGCTAACCAGCAGCCATCAGGAGCAAGGGGTGAAGTGTCTTGCCCAAGGACACAACGGACGTGACTAGGATGGTAGAAGGTGGGGATTAAACCCCAGTAACCAGCAACCCTCCGATTGCTGGCACGGCCACTCTACCAACTTCGCCACGCCGTCTGAGTTAGTAACTGAGTTACTTTTGAAATATAGTAACTAGTAACTGTAACTAGTTACTGGTTTTCAGTAACTAACCCAAAACTGTTTACGACATCCACAAAGCAATTAGCTACTGGCTGCCACCTACTGATATGGAAGAGTATTACACGGTTACTCTGCCGAGCTCTAGACAGCACCTACACTCAACAACAACACATTATTTGCAGACTATAATTACTGGTTTGCAAAAAATATTTTTAACCCAAATAGGTGAAATGACATAATCTCCCACGGCACACCAGACGATATCTCACGGCACACTAGTGTGCCTCGGCACAGTGGTTGAAAAACACTGCCTTAAAGAACCAATAGACATCTGGCAACGATTTAAAAAAATACATATTTTACTCTTTAGACATTTAATGATAAAATGCACATAAATTGAACATGGCAGGTTTCTTTTGTTCCCTTTTCCTTTCTCCTGTTAGCGGAAATTGAAAGGAGGACTCAAATTACCCAGCTCGTTTAATGAATATCTCATGTGGTCGATATGTGGTTTCCGATCGTCCTTGTATTCACCTTAAGAAGTTTAATTACCACATCACATGACATGAAGGAGAAATGAATCATGACCTGCCAGAGGTTGGGTGAGGGGCGCGTAGTCGTGCTTGTAAGGCGAATCCATGGAGCGCAATGTCTCATCAGCTGTGTGTTTTACAGGAAAACTGAGATGTGAGTGTTTGTCCTGTAATTATATCCCTGCTATGATACTCTTTGACGACAGTAGGCGACCATTTAGGGAGCGCACTAATGTCATTAGCAGACAGCAAAACTAGATTTTCTATTTATGTTGGTGCAGCTCAGGCTTCGGCTCTGGTTTCAGACATTGATTTAATTTCACAGGACTTGGATGACAGGAGGCTGGATTGATGGATAAAATGTTCCTTCCTGAAAGAGTGAGATTCACTCAGGGTGGTTGCAGCCAGTCTTGGATTTCTGTGGTCCTAAACAAGGTTTGGTTTGTGGCCTGTACAAAATAACACAACTACTAAACAAACACACACATATTCTGTATGATGAAGACAATAAATGAATTAATAGGTACATTATTATTATCGCAACTGAACCAACAGAGAGCAGAGACCTCCGCCAGGCCCTATCTTCCTTTTATTTTTCAAATCTGTCCCGTGTCCAGCCACTCAGGTAAATTGTATTGTTGATGTAGATGCCCAAAACTGCTATACAGATGTACTTGACAAAAGAATAGTGTGGGATATTTCTCTTGTTGCCTGATTTGTATTTGAATTCATTGAATGTTTGGATATTTCAGTGTTCGACGCAGCCTGACTGGAGCAGAATCGGATCGAAAGAAGAAGAAGAAAAAAGAAGACAGAGGGGGAAATTGTGGGAATTAGACTTAGACTTAGACTTCCTTTTATTGTCATTCAAATTTGAACTTTACAGTACAGATAAGAACAAATAAGAGGAATGAGAGGGAGACAAGACAGAGAGAGACAGCAACGTCAAAAACAACAACAGAACTAGATCAGCAAATACAATATACACAAATATGACACTAGAAATTATAAAGAAAAGCAAACTATAGTGAGGTTGATAATAAAAGCAAATTAATGACGTGGATAGTAATAACACAGTAATGACAAAGAACATTATTTCACTACAATTTAAACAATAATAATAGAAAATAACAATATTGATACTGAATAACAATATTTAACCTCTATTTTCAACATTACAATTGCCTTAAATGCAACAATACATACATGTTATGAATTATCGGATTACAAAAGAAAAGACAGAAGGGGGCAAAAGAAAGAGGAGCAGGCTATGTTAACCTTTTACATTGTTATGGTAACACTAGATTAAGCTTCAGGAGTGTGCCGTGTTTTATGTGGGAGTGTATTTGCATGCGTGCGATTGTGTACACTTGTAAGTGTGAATGTGTTTGCTGAAGTGTGATTGTATGCATGAGTCTATGTGTGTATAAGTGCATGTGTATGTATGTATGTATGCATGGGTGTATGTTTGTATAGAGAATGTGCGTGTGAATCTGTGTAGTGTGTGTATGTATGTGCGTATGCATGCATTTATGTATAAATGTATGTTTGTATGTATGTATCTATGTACAAAATGTTTGCATGTATGTATGTGTGTATGTTTGTATGCATGTATGTATGTATGTATGTACGTATGTATGTATGTATGTATGTATGTATGTATGTATGTATGTATGTATGTATGTATGTATGTATGTATGTATGTATATATGTATACGTTAGGTTAGGAAAAAACACAGATGCTATTTCATTCCTACAAGCAGGTTTGTCTGCTCTTCAGGGAATTTCAGGGGACAAGCAGAGAAACCTGCAAAACAGGCTCGTAGGGATGAAATAGCCTCTGTGTTTTTTCTTGACCTAACATATATTCTGCTTTACCCCGGTATTGAGCACTGTGTAACGGATAAACCACAGAAACCTCGACTATATGCATATATGTATGTATGTGTGTATGTATGTATGTATGTATGTATGTGCGTGTTGTATGTATATGCGTGTGAATGTACTGTTACGAGTGGCGGGAAGCGGTGTTTGGAGAGTGACGCCCAAAGATACAAAGACTGCAGTCTGGAGGTAAGTAAAATGAATATTCAATTAACAAAGGAAAGTGCAACTACGAAGTGCACAAAATAGTTTAGCAACATCACTACACAGAAGAACGCTATGAGAGCGTGTGCAGCTAGGAAATGCACAAACAAAGAAATAGTCTTTAGGAGAACCGCCACTCACAGTGTACAAAGAACAACGATCAAACCCTGTCCCAAGGACAGGGCAGGCATATATATATGATGTTGATTGGCAATTATGGTGTGTCCCGGTTGCCAATCAGAGACAGGTGTGGGAGCCGGTGCATTGAATGTGCATACAGTTTGTGTGTGCGTATATGTATGTATGTACGGTATATATGTCTACCAGTGTGTGCGGGAGCCAAAGCACAAACCCCAGCCACCCAGACTGCTCCATACAAGCAGGCCGCCCAGCGACAGGGCCCCTAGGACCGTAGACAGACGTACCCGGCCGAGGACAATCAGCCCTAAGCCAGCGAGAAACCGCAACCCACTCGGGTAGAAAGATGACTGGACGCCCCACCCTGAGGGGCCAGGAGACTCTCCACGAGCCCAACCCCCCACCAAGAGAGCTCGGCGGAGTCTATCCCGGGACGCCCCACCAAAAGCACCCGCTGCAGGACCGCCCAGTATGAGGCCACAGGAGCCACCAACCCAACCCTAGAGGTGCCCTAATGGTGGAGATTAGACACCTCGCATCCGCCCTGGCCTAGCCTCCTCCTACATAAAAATTAATAATAAATTAAAGCTGCAAGCAGCGATGGACGAGACCGACTTTTGCTGGTGTTTCCTGCCTTTACCCATTCAACATATCTTTACCTGCACATTACCTACCTTCCCTGCATCCTGGGGACACACTGGTGCTTCTTTCATTCACCCATACAACATATCTATGTAATCATGTAATTTAACCTTCTCTGCATAGTAAGGTCACGCTGGTACTCCCTGCCTGTACCCATTCAACCTATTTTCACCCGCACATTACCTACCTTCTCTGCATATTGGGGTCACACTTGTGCTTTCTGCCTTTACCCAGTCAACATATCTTTACCCGCACAGTTCCTGCTTTTAAGCAGCCATCTTGAGACGGCAGCAGCGCAGCAGCATCAGCGCAGCGGTTCTTTGAAGGCTCGTAAAATCAAAACCGGAGCAGTTATGAAAACTCCTTTATCAACTTTTAATCAGAAGGGTTCAATCTCTCTCCTGTGCTAGTTTGAAGCCAACACGACAAACGCGCTCAGAGGAGATAATGTTTAAAAAAAAGGTGACTGTTTTGACCCCACTTTTGTTTTGAAGGGGGAATTGCAAACTTCCTGTTGATTTTTGCTGGGGGTTGTCAATGAATGAAATGTAGGTCTAAGTGAGACCTACATAGAGGGTTTTGTTTCATGTCTCTACGACATCCCCACCGGAAGTTACAAGCAGTTTTGTCTGTGTTTTCTTCCTAGGAGCAGTTTTGTCTGTGTTTTATTTCTAGGAGGCGCTAGAGCGCAATTTTGAGTTTTCGGTTGTTTTTTATATTAGATCGCAATTTCCGCCAGTCCTGATGTGTGTGTCCAGTTTGGTGAGTTTCGAAGCAAGTTAAGGGGGTCAAATTACAGCTCAAAGAGGCAAAAATGACTGTTTTTACGAAATGTTTGTATTGAAGGGGGAATTGCCAACTTCCTGTTGATTTTTGCTGAAGGGTGTCAGTGTATGAAATCTAGGTCTAAGTCAGACCTACAGAGAGGTTTTTGTTTCATGTCTCTACGATATTCCTACTGGAAGTTACAGGCCGTTTTGTCTGTGTTTTTTCCTAGGGGGCGCTACAGCGCAATTTTGAGTTTTAGGTTGGTTTTTTTTATTAAATGGCAATTTTTGCCAGTCCTGATGTGTGTGTCAAATATGGTGAGTTTTGAATCATGTTAAGGGGGTCAAATTACAGCTCAAAGAGGCGGCGGTATAATAAAGAATAATAATAAAACCTTACAAATACAATAGGGTCCTCTGTCCCAAAGGGACATTGCGGTCCCTAATAAGCCCTATCTTCCAATAGTAAATAGTAACTAACTAACATTAGCAACTAACAGACAGACAAACAAACCCCAGCGAATCGAAGGATAAATGAAATGTGTTTGTTTTGTTCGTCTGCCGCTGCAACAGGGTTCACTCTTTGCATCAATTTCACCAATTGGGAGCGTTTTTCTTTAGCGAAATAAAAGAAACGGAGTAAACCATCTTGTCAATCATCCACTCTCTCTTGACTCCAGTCTCTGTGGGTGGAAAGGATACACCTCACAACATAAATATATCGTAGCAAAGTAGATGATTATCCAGATCACTCTCAAAGTCTCATTACTTGTGCCTTATCACATTTCTAACATTTCCAGAAAGTTTAATGAAAAACCGGCCATGACAATTGAGCCATGCTGCCAACAAACTAACAGACAGACAGACAGACAAAAGAACCCTCGCGAAACAAAGCATTAATTAAATTGGCATGTCCAGTTGTTTTGTTCGTCTGTCGCTTCCAAACAGGCCACTAGAGAGTTCACTCTTTGCATCTGTTTCAGCACTTGGGGGTGTTTGTTCCATAGCAAAAGGAAGTAAACTGAGTGAACCCTCTTGGCAGTCATCCACTCCCTTTGTTTTTGTGGGTGGAGGTGGGGCTGTTTGCTCACATAAATATAACATAATGTAATAGAAATGATTATTCCAAGGTCTGTTATCGTATGTAGGAGAATCTTACACGTGAGTACAATCGTTACACTAAACTGCATTTTTTTGTATTTTCCATCCATCAATCCATTTTCTACTGCTTGTCCGTTTTGTAGTCGCGGGGGGTGCTGAAGCCTATCTCAGCTGCATTTGGGCGGAAAAGGCGGGGTACACCCTGGACAAGTCGCCACCTCATCGCAGGGCCAACACAGATGGACAGACAACATTTACACTCACATTCACACACTAGGGCCAATTTAGTGTTGCTAATCAACCTATCCCCAGGTGCATGTCTTTGTATTTTGTCATTCAATATAATGTTTCACTCTACAAATTATTAAACATTCTAATGTATGATTCAGTAGGTTATGGTTTCATGTCAAAATGTGGAAATCATGCATGCTGGGAGCGCTGTTGATTTCAGGCAAAAACAAAACAAAACCATAACCCAAAAAAAGCATGCATTTGATTGTTTGTAGTGTGAAACATGAATAAAATATTAAATTACAAAAGGGTCTTTCGGTGCACAATTTAATATTCACATTCAGTTAGTTACTGTTATTATTTCAGTTTGACCCCAACTATTTTGTTAATGTACATTTTGAATAATCACAAACAAGTATATATAGTTCAAATTCTGGAACGAATGAGTATTTGTTCAATGTTTTGCCACAACATTAATGTGAGCAATTAATGTGATTTACAATTAATGGTACAGTAAACTAAGAACAAATATTATGATAAGAAACAATTACAAATCTTACAATATTTTGTCTGTTTAATAAAACAATATTGTCTTTCTATGATTAGAAAGATTTAAACGCAGACTTAAAAAATATATTTGTCAAGGATAGGTTGATTGGCAACACTAAAGTGGCCCTAGGGTGTGAATGTGAGTGTGAATGTTGTCTGTCTATCTGTGTTGACCCTGTGATGAGGTGGCGACTTGTCCAGGGTGTACACCGCCTTCCGCCCGATTGTAGCTGAGACAGGCCCCCCGTGACCCCGAAAGGAATAAGCGGTAGAAAATGTTTTTAATAATTTAAAATGATCATTTATGTCTTGCTGGGGGCGCATAAAATATGCATAAAAGACTGCTCCTATTATACCAATTACAGCCTGTGGGGGGCACTAATACCCTAGCAAGCAAGACCCTAGTTTATCACAGTGGAAAACAACAGTTCAATTAATATTAATATTGTACTCTCAATTATTATTTGAGGGTCTGATTATCCTGACTTAATGGATGTACTTAATAGGCAATAACCATCCACTTGTAACCACACAAAGTAATACTAAAAGAAATGTTGCGTCAGACTGCATCATAAATCAAAGTGGATGTCAGCAGCTTTTCAGATAAGTAACCAGAAGGTCCAATATGTTAACCAGTGCGAGCAAAACATATTTATGAAAGCATAAAATATTTATTATGAGTCAAAATTCAATATCTCTACAGGACTGCAGCCAACAGAAAGCAAGTAATCAGACTTAATTAATTGGATGGATCAAGCAGCCTTTTTATCATTGGTTTGTAAAAACACGATGACTCACTCGCTTACCCGAAAACTTATGCAAACGTGTCTCATTTCCTCACACTAACTAAACGACTCATAATTTAGGAACACAGCTTTTTGCAGGAATTGAAAGTGGGTATATGTAAAAATAAAGTATTTCCTAACCAGAATCCCTGTAAGCAGGGACAGAACACCAAATTCTGGGCCCCCCACACACAGGACTCCCAAACCCACGCTACCCCATACACACAATCTTGGTACGATTAAATCCACTAACTAAATGACTAAATATCACATAAATGGTTTGAAACCGGTGTTTTAAAACGCAACCTTAATGAAGTGTTTTACTTTTTAAAAAATGGTATTAACATATAACATAGAATTTATAACATATAATTAAGTTTTGTTTTGGAAAAACAGTTTTTGATTTGCATTTATAAAAAAAAAAACAACAAATTCAACATAAAGCGGACAGAATATTAATTGATTCACTTTATTCAGTTAAATATGATTATAAATCTTTCAAGTTTCTTTTTACTTCAAAGTGTAAAGTAGAGATTAGCTGATACACATAGGGATATTATTAGTGGATAATATAAAATATAATAATACGCCATTATTTTATATCATTATTAGTGCATCTCCTGGGAGTTAAGTCTCCCCCAGTCTTTAAAAACTAGTGAGGCCTCTGTTTGTAACTTTAATTGAGGGTCTTTGAACACACCACAGTTATGATATGCAAAAGTGAAGCCTGTATATAACTTTCTTCTATGCTGCCACAAATAGATCTATTATATTTTTTAATGTCTTCTATCACCTCATCTTTGTTCCAAAATGTGGGTGTGAATGCCTAAAGGTGAGCTTTGACGACATACGTCTGTGTCAAGTGAAGTGTTTGCTGCTATCCAGGTGGAACACACCTTTTTGTAATTTAAATAGGAGGTGTAGGTATAGTCCTAGGCATTTTTAATTTGATACGACCAATCTCATTGTTCAACTTTTACGGCTATATTCATTTTATATTAACATTTGTGACGTCTTTTAAAAAAACGAAGTCACTGCTAAAAGATGAACTTGTATTTACATAAAATGATGGAAAGTCCATTGTTTTTGGCTTCAACACTAACTCGAGTACGAGTGGCTGCAAGGCGCCGACTAGTGTTGAGTCTCTGTAAAGAAAAGGTGACGTTACAGACAGAAAAGTATTTTCAGAAGTGTCACAAAAGTCACATGTAAGAAGACAACCAATCAGGGTTCCTGCTTCACACAAATCTGATTACAGACACACATTTTTCTACGCACACACGATTTTTAGTACACACACACACACACATATTGTATTACATCCACAAGAAAACGGACAAACAGATTTTTTTTTTTTAACAAATTTTTTAGGAATTTTGCCAAATGTTCACAATCATTGTAAGAGACAAGAACACATATGTCTTTTTTTGGGGGTGGATTTTAAATATGATAAAAAAATGCTTGGAAGATGCAGCTAATGGGAGTCACCGTTGTAGCCCTCTAAAACCACTTTAAAACCCTCCATCAACGTTTTATATACACACTGCAAGTCTATATATGATGTAGTAACAGTCACGTTCATGACAATATGTAATATGTACAAAAATTACTGTATTTTGATCATTCTAATCAATTTATATCATTTATTTCTGTTTCCATAGCAGCGCTCATCCGACAATGTGTGTTCCTACTTCCGATACAAAACGCTTGTGTGTCTTCTAATCATGGCAGACTTGGTAACAAACAACAAAGACGACTATTTTTGGACAAATGAGGATTCACAACCCAATCTTTTTTTATTTGAATTTATGGAAGATGTACTGCTGCTTCAAGAAGTGAGCACGAGGGAAGAGTGAGATGTTGGAGCAGACGGAAGCCGAGAGAGAGAGAGGTGAAAGTGAACCAAAGCTGCAAAATGTGGAACTTGAAGCCAAGCTATTTCGACATAAATGGATTGCTTACCCACAATCAAAAGGAAACATCCCCGTACAGTTGGACCAAACAGACAAGTGTCCATTGAGTGAGTCACACTTTATTTTGATCATGATTAGTACAACTACAGTACATATGCATTCTGGATGGCTTTGTACAAACAAAACATGAAATGTGAGCTAACACTTTACAGACACTGTAATATGATTGTTCTTTATTTTCAATCAGTACAGATTGATGTTCTATCGCAGTGTTGTGCATTACAAACTCAAACTCGTTTCATGTTGACGTAGAAGCTAGCTTATCTCTAATAATAATAATAATAATGGATTAGATTTTATATCGCACTTTTCTATTATTAGATACTCAAAGTGCTCACAGAGAAGTGGGAACCCATCATTCATTCACACCTGGTGGTGGTAAGCTATATTTGTAGCCACAGCTGCCCTGGGGTAGACTGATGGACTTAATTGCTGTAGTCCGCTTCTACGGCTAATTCCGTAGCACGCCGACGTGTTCGCTCTTAGAATAAGTAAGTAAGCAAGTACATTTTATTTATAAAGCGCTTCTCACAGAAAAAATCACAAAGCGCTGTACAAAACATAGGTGAATTGAAACAACAAATAAATAAATTAATTAAAAAACAGGGGCAACATCATCAAAAGGATTTAAAAAAATGATACCAGGTGGATTAAAAAAAGATAGTTAAAAGGTTAATTAACTAAAACTTTACTAAAAAGAGAAGTCTTCAAAAGTGTCAACACAGTCAAAATCACGGAGGGACTGGTGCAAATTATTCCAGAGTCCGGGGGCTACAGCTTGGAATGCCAGGTCTCCGCAGGTTTTAAAATGGGTTTTTGGAATATTTAAGAGACCCTGGCCTGAAGACTGTAGGCTGCGCCCTGAAGTGTAGGGACACAACAAATCAGCGATGTACTGAGGGGCCCCACCATGCAACGCACGTTATAACTAAAATGTTCAACTCTATGCAGAATTTGACTGGAAGGCAATGAAGACTGGATATAATGTGGGAAATATGGACTTTTCTGGGTGCACCAGTCAAAAGTCTGGCAGCCGCATTCCGCGCAGTCTGAAGTCTCTTTAGCGTTGACTTGTTGAAAAGAGTGAAATGAGAATTGCAATAGTCAATACAAAATTGATTGAACGCATGAATGATAATTTCAAGATTTAATTTTGACTACAAATATCACACTTTAGAGATATTTCCCATGTGATAAAAACGTTTTTTGGTCAGTTGGCAACAGTGACTCTCCAAAAACATTGAGCCCAAGATCTCTAAGGCTGGTTTTAACAGATGCACCCAGAGCACCAAGGGAGTTCTTGATCAGGGGGATCTTTTTATCGGGAGCAATGATCAGGGTTTTCGATTTGCTAGAATTTATCTGAAGGAAATTTGAGGAGAACCAGTTTTTGATACAGAATACACATTCCAGGAACTCGGATACAAAGTGAAACTCTGAATCACTGAAGGACCTATACAATTGAATATCGTCTGCATAAAAATGATAAGAAACATTTTTAAAACTACGAATCAACCTACCAAGAGGTGTCAGGTACAACATAAATAAAACAGTTCCCAGAACAGAGCTGATTTATATAACAATCTCGCTACAGTTGAATTATTAAACAGGTTACGGAACGTAAATGAAGTATTGTTGATGGTTTTTGAATGGATTTTTAATGATATAGTGGTAGAATGGATTGCTGCCACTAGTTGCATTGCTAGCCACCAAGAACGAGCGGATTTTTCTGTTTGAAAGCGAAAAAAAAACAAAAAAAAACTTTTGTCTTCTTGTCTCTCATAATGATTGTAAACGATAGGCAAAATTCCAAAACAAGTGCAGTTCCCCTTTAAGACACACACACACACACACGCACGCACGCACGCACGCACGCACGCACGCACGCACGCACGCACGCACGCACGCACGCACGCACGCACGCACGCACGCACACACACACACACACACACACACACACAGATTGAGATACAGACACACAAATTAGTACACGTGAATCGGATTACAGATGCACATATTGTGAAACGCCTTTGCAAATAGTTTTGCTCCAATAATACTTCTCTTTTCATCATTCACAGACCAAAACACCAAACAGCAATAAAAGCTGACGCCGAGCTGCTACAGTTATAGTCATTTGGTTAAAAACACAAGAGTCCAGACGCTGCGTTTGAGCAAGAGGACCCTTGTATGTTTACAATAGCGATATTCTACTGCTGAGTGGCTTCTGAAATTGATCTGTGAAATGGCAAAACACCGCTAAGAACAACAACAAAACACTCTTTGCTTCACCTTGTTGTGACACCAGGAGGTAACAAGGGCCTGTGTGGCCATTCTGCCTCATATATTATCTGCGGAAGGACAAAAGAGACAGAAGCTCATAACAATATCTGAAAGCAAACCACAGCGTGTCTAGAGGTCCTCAGTTAGAAGCGGTAGGATGAGACGCCCTTTCTGTTGTCCTCAACTCAATTAACTCAATGCACGCTTCCACTGATGGATTTAGCAGCTATGACATCATGAGCTTGCTCAGACTCACTATACTAACTGTGGAGGTCTCTAAATAAAACATGGCGTGCACCCTCGGCGAAAAAAAAATGTCTGCTGTATTCTCCTTGCGCCGACTGAGAGCTGAGCCTTTGTTTGCCAAGGTCACCATGCACTGCATGTGTCCTTGGTAACGACTCATTGGAAAGGCAGCAGATCAATCAATAACCGTGCTAATCAACAGCAAGGCTGATTGTTTTCC
This sequence comes from Nerophis lumbriciformis, assembly GCF_033978685.3. Lineage (NCBI taxonomy): Eukaryota > Metazoa > Chordata > Actinopteri > Syngnathiformes > Syngnathidae > Nerophis > Nerophis lumbriciformis. The sequence goes on along the minus strand of NC_084549.2, from coordinate 37,037,293 downwards.
ACTGATGAGAAAATGTGTAAAATCATTTCATGGCACATATAATGGAGACACTCTGAGGCATACATTTGTGATGTTATTATAGTCCATTTACTTCTGTTATATTAAGGGAATGCTCACTGCCCGCTGCACACCATTCTATCAATAAATTACCAGAAAATCCTCAGCTATCCCGGCACATCAATAGTATCAGCCAAAAAAATAATTCATTTTATGAAAGCCATATGACATTTTAAAAGCTTTTACATACTGTGGTACCTCAGTTTACCTAAGTTGGCAAACGTATCATTCCGCACAATGAGTGCCTCTTTTGGAGTTCGAATATGATAGATTCAGGCCAGGTAGGGTTGCACAATATAGATGAAATACGATACAAATATCGATATAATACAAAAATTTATATACATTTATTGTAGCTGATGATAGAGTTTTTAATAGTATCGTTATATCGTGATAATGCACGTTGATGACATTTTCTAGCTGTGTCCCACAAATTTGACAGCGACATGCGAACCACAGCGCCCTCAACGCAATGTAGCACCCTCACTTGCGAACTGAATCACTAAGTTTCTTACAAGTAGCATTATCACTGGAGGTTGAGGAATAGCTAAACATGCTATAGGACACACCGTAGCAGGACACAAACAAGCCATGCTAACTGCTGAGCTCGATCTCTTGAATGTACACAGGGTGGGCACACCGATACAAACATCGACAGTAACAATACCAAGTATAGAATCGGAATATGGTTGATACTATAGTGGTTAGATCAATACCCTTTTTGTTGTTTTAGTTAATGTTTACACATTCAGGAAAAAACAGGAGGTTCAAAAACCAAAGGATTTATACTTACTTATTTGCACTAGTGACTTTACTAGCTCAAAATCTTTTATGTAATAAAAGGAAATAATTAGAATATTTAACTGATATTGTAACACCGCCTGTGTTTTTGTCTGATAATAATTGTGATCAAAAATGCAATCATTCATTGATCTTGACAATTTGAAGTATGTAAGACCTATACTACCTCTGTAACTAGGTAGGTAGGTAGGTCTTTATTTTCAGTGCACAAGTACAACGAAACTTTGTTTTCAGCACAAACCTGTTCAAGATTAGACATCAAACAGTGTACAGAGTTACAGAACAGGAACGCTGATGGGTGGCCACATGGCGCCCCGTAAAAGATGGGAAAAGGTCAACTTTGGAGGAGGATTAGTAAAAAAAATACAATCTAGACTGGGCTCCGAAGGGGGCCCAGTCTGGAGTGGGAAAAAACCTCCATAGCAAAGCACATATACATATTACAACATACATCTCGAGACTTGCAACAGAGGGGAGGGAGTGGGAGCTACGGTGGCAGGCTGCAGCTCTTCAGGCGCTGCCCAGCCGTCTATCACCCCTAAGGGATTCGCGTCAAGGGCGTTGGATGGGGAGTGGGGTATGTGTGTGTACCAATATCAACTACTTGGTATTAGATCGCTACCCAAGATTGTAGTACCACCCAAAACTAATGTGTAGTATCAAACAACAGAAGAATAAGAGCTTATTGCATTTTAACAGAAGTGTTTATAGAACCATGTTACAACAGAAAGTAACCACATATTAACAGTAAAATAAGTAGTAGAATAATCATAGTTTTGAGGAAAATAATACAACCAGAAATCAGGCAATATGTAACTGTATATGTCAGCAGCTAAGTTAAGAGCCTTTGTAACCTGTTTCTAATGGTTCTATTATCATTTATATACCACATAATATATTGTGATATACTGTATATCATTATTGCAAGTTGCAATATATATTGCAACATATATTTTAGGCCATATCGCTCATCCCTATGGCCTGGGAATATTTTAATCATCTTCATTATGTGTGTGCGGTTTGTTTGTTTATAGAAGAACAACTTTGTGTCCGTCTCCTGTCTTCCTACGATCAAAGACTGTGCTCCCGGCGCATGATTACGTGTTCAACAGCACTGCGTAACTCTTGACTGTTAGGCAAATAGGCTTTCAAACAGTTTGCTTTTTCTAGCTGCAAAACAATATTTTTGGCTGTCTGGACTGGATTAATTGATTTACATTATTTCCTACAGAAAATGTTATTGAGTTGGGTCTTCGTCAGACCTTTTGGAACGGATTAGGACCATAACCGAGGTACCACTGTGCACGTTTGTTTCATCACACCACACAGGATGCCCAAGCTTTATCGAATAAAGCTCAGACTGACATGCTTTTAAAAAAAAAGTCATTTCCTGTAACAATGGCAGCATTACGATATCTGATACCTTTCAAGCAAGAGCTAATCAGGCAGTTTAGCCTGCTGCATACCTTAACATAATAATCAATTACCCCATGATGTAATCACATTAACTCGAAGAGAATACATGGGATCCGATGAACCGCGTTCATCAGTCATCAAAAAAATCTAATTCAACATCTCCTTCGGGGGTAGATGCAAGTACAAATGAAGTTTTAAGGACCCCCGGGGGTCTGAAGAAATGTTGGTGTGATGGGTTGCACAGAAAAAATATTGGACAGATAATTATTGAACCGATATGATGAATTATGTCATCACAGTGATAAATCCAATTAACATAAAAAATTAATAAAACAACTTCGATAATCGATCTTTTTTTTTTAAACGATCCAAAGAGGCAGGGTTAACCGTACTGTGCTGGAAGTGAGTTATGGTGAGCAAATGAAGCGCTCCTCTTGTCCTGCTGGTGCTGTATCATTGATACTGTTATTTTTTACTTTTCTAAATTATTGTGTAAATGCTGGAAAGCATTCACACATTCACAAATATACTATTTTAATTTTATAGTCCACCCTGTTTTTTTGTCCGTCTTATTCTACCACATTTTGCATCAGATTCAAATTATTCCACGTTCAAATTAATCGACCCATTCATGAAATGCGCACTGCCATTTTTATTTGACCAAAAAGTCCCTCAAATCCAGGAATTCCACTTTTTACGCAACATTTTTTCCCATTCAAAATGAACAGGTAATTTTTTAAACTTCCACATTTTCTAACCGATTCAAACCATTTCAAAGTCAGTCGCTAGCTTTAAAAAAAACAACTTTTTTACAGGTACCTGAATACGCCTCAGACTCATATATTTTGGCTCTTGACGCACATGTTAACTGTTAGCATGCTATCTTTTCTAAGGCTAATGTTGCAGGTATACACCTCAGACTAAAATATTTTGGCACTTGACACATGCTAACTGTTGGCATGATAACGTTTCATACTAGCCTTTGCTTCTCATTTTTTCAGGTATACACCCAAGAGTCGTATTTGTTGTTACTGGATGCTATCTAGCAAGCGTGCTAACTGTTAGCATTTATCTTTGACTTTTCAGAATTCACTCTCAATTTTTACCGAATTTACTATTTCTATTTATTATTTAATTATTTTAATTTGTTTATCAAGATTATATGTTGAATAAAACACAGGATTTTTTGTAAAACAAACGTTATGTTTGCATCAACGCACTCAAAAGCTACTCTTATTCAATTTCATTGGCTTTTTGCCCCACAGCAAAAAAATATCCACCCGACACAGATACGACCGTAGTATCAATAATATTGATATTTAGATCCATCCACCCACTTCCACTGCACACGCGACACCCAGTTTTTTCTACTCCCTTTCGATGTGTTTTATTCTGTTATTACTTTTCCCCCTTCTTCCATCCACAAAGGAGTAAGAAGAAGCAAAGCCTATTTATCTCTTGCATGTCACTGCAGTAGACAAATATTTAAAATGTTTTTTTTTCCAACAAGCGTACATGTTAAAGGTAAGCATCAGTTGCAACTGTTGTAAGTGCAAACATACTTCCTCATAAACAAGATGTCCTACAGAGGTGCAGAAGCAATAGCTGAGGAGTAATATAACTCTTCACATTTCTGAGTATTGATTTTGTAATTAATCATGTGTTCATTAAATTGGACACGATTGGTTCTGGCTATATTTTGACTGCAATTCATAATATTGCTGTGATTTTGTTGTATTTGATAATACTTTTGATTGCAAATCAAATAACTGATGTTAATAGAATGTAAATGTAGTTTTTATCAGAATGTAGCAATATTCTGTGGCTATTAGGTCTAACTTTCTTCAAAAAAGTAATTTTCGAAGTCATGGGGTTCAATGTTTTTGCAATACTTTAAATAGTATTGGAAAATGTTAAAACTCGTTTGAATGTCATTAAAAACATATTTTATAGTGTTATATACAATCTTATATTTTTTTATTTTATAAATAAATATATTTAATCAATTAAACCTCTAACACAGGGTCCCCAAACTACGGCCCACAGGCTACCAACGTCCACAATCTGGCCCGCAGGACATCCCAAGTTAAAAAAGTAAAAACAAAATATATATATATATATATATGTATCCATACATACACAGATACAGCCATTTATAGACACATATACAATACAGGCCAAAAGTTTGGACACACCTTCTCATTCAATGCGTTTTCTTTATTTTCATGACTATTTACATTGTAGTTTGTCACTGAAGGCATCAAAACTATGAATGAACACATGTACAAAAAAAGGTGAAATAACTGAAAACATGTTTTATATTCTAGTTTCTTCAAAATAGCCACCCTTTGCTCTGATTACTGCTTTGCACACTCTTGGCATTCTCTCGATGAGCTTCAAGCACACCTGTGAAGTCAAAACCATTTCAGGTGACTACCTCCTGAAGCTCATCGAGAGAATGCCAAGAGTGTGCAAAAAAGTAATCAGAGCAAAGGGTGGCTATTTTGAAGAAACTAGAATATAAAACATGTTTTCAGTTATTTCACATTTTGTTGTTAAGTACATAACTCCACATGTGTTCATTCATAGTTTTGATGCCTTCAGTAAATATCTACAATGTAAATAGTCATGAAAATAAGTAAAAATGCATTAAATGAGAAGGTGTGTCCAAACGTTTGGCCTGTACTGTACGTTTGCTAACATTAGCATTATCATTTTGATTTGAGTGTCAAAAGTCACTTACTAGTTTGGCAGGAACAGAGCCCAAGCAGCATCGGTCGAAAATCCCACCTCGTCTTTGAGCTCACGCCAGCGAGTGAAAACTGTGCCAATGTTGATCTTTGACTGTCCTTTTATCCGGGTAGCCTCCCTTTTTCTTTTTTTTGTCTCCTAGGCAAAACTTTTTATTTCTTTGGTTGTTTTGGAGCTTCTAATTTGCAGCAGTAATTGCATCTATAGATATTTGCATCGACTTCTGTCTTTGTAGCAAATGGGGAAAGGGGGAGTGACACATGCCGTAAAGCAAGTCAGCACAATTGTAGTTTTTTGTGTGGCAGGGTTCCTGCCACCCTCCTAAACGTTGCTGAGGGCCAGTAAAAGCGATACAGACCCCTTAGGCTGTAAATGGCAGCAAATTTTGTTCAGGAGATAATTGCAGTTCTGGCATGTTACGTTTTTGTGCCTTTATTTTGAAGAGCCCACTCTTATTCTGTTACTTCCTTTATTACTGATACTTGACTTCCTGCTGCCGTTCTGTCTGACTTCAACAGCATACTCACGTTACTCCAGGACTGGTAAAACACGCTGACAAAGATATATTTCTCATATTCTGTGTGAACATTTGTGAGAGGTTATTTTATTGTGCCTCGTGTTTGTGTTGTTTATATGTCACATTTAAGGAGAGTCACTCCGAGCTGTGTGTGGAAGCTAAGCTAACTAGCGGAGCAAACTTAGCGCCCTTGGAAGCGGAAGGAGGTAGGAGGAGACTAATGGTTTTATTTATTGTAAAACAAGTGGTTCATTTCATTTAAAACAAACGGGAAAATGTCATTATTTTTATTTAAATAAGAGCTGTAACTTGTAATTAAGCTTAATTCATGTGAAAATTAATTCTTTAAGTTTACTAAAAAGATTTGTTTATAAGTTTGAAAATGTAAACATGATTTATGTATTGTTTGTGGAAATATGGCATTTGTATTTTCTGTCCATCTTCATAGTTTTCACGGTGTCAAAATTGTGAGGAGAAAAGGAGGAGAGAATTAAAGTTGCACCAGTCGAAGCTCTCTGCATCTTGTGTCATTAATCCAAGTGGGCCGCTACAGTGAAAACTCCCCGGCTGCAACCAGTGACAACTTCTGGCTGCAACAGACCTGCCATCCCTGCAGAGAAGCTGATGCCATCTCATCCGAGATCCAGCTACCAACCTGTTACCAGCCAACTGACTCCATTTGCACCCACATCCTGCACAGGCAAGATTAAAAGGACAGCACGCTAAAGGTATAACATTGGGTGCCAAGGAGCAAAGGAGACTATTTACACACACGTTACAAGCTTACAGCGTATCTGAAGTGTCTTAAATACTAACATCATATTTTGAGGTCAAAATAATTTGTGAGCAACACGTAACAATTCTGAAATGGGTGAATGTTTTAAGACAATTGGTATATGTCTTTAAAAGGTAATTTGTGACATGTCTGTTGCGATAAAGGTTTAAAGGGTGAAGCACTTAAGCTATTAATGGTTAGAGCGCTCATTTATGACATACTTTGTTGTTACTGTTTTATGTTAAAAATCCTTTGAATGTCCATAATATGCAAATGCTTGATATAAGTATTACTCTGTGGTAAAAGATAACTACAGCTTATAAGTGAATTTAGGCATAGGACAATCAAAAGCCACGCAAGACTTAAAGCAGTTGCACAAGCAAATATAATGTCACTCCCAACAGAAGAAACAGAGAATCCTACATACACACCAGTCAGGTTTAGCTCACGTGAGAGAAAATTAACAGAGAAAGGCCAAGAAATGCATGACGAGGACACCAAAAAACGTGAAAAAACATTTAACAAGGCCTATAATTCTTGGAAGCTAACAGCAAGGGAAACAAGGACAAAACTAAAAACCCTCTGTTCATTAGAAGACCTCAATAAATTACAGCAGGATATTGAAACAAAGCACGACGCCGTAAGACAGCAATATGAACCTATCCTACATAACAGTAAAACCACGGCAGAGATCGTCAACAAAATGGACGCTTGTGTTACGCTAACAAAGGAAATCTGTAGTCTCATAAGCAACCGTCTAGCGACTATTAATAAAGATTATAACGATCAACTAGAAAAGGAAAAGGTAAGAGAAACGTTAAACAAAAATGAATATGGGTCTGTCTTTGGCCAAACTAAAACTGAAACTGTAAGTTCATCAGATTCAGATGAATCAAGCAAACATTCCAGCTCAGCCAGTACCCATAGCAGTAGAGTAGATGCAGTAGCAGAGCTTGCTGCTAAGCTGGAGCAATCAAAAGCCATAGAAGAAATTCAGGCACAGAAAGCACATCTTCACAAGTTGGAAAGTGAATGGAAACTTAAAAAGGCAAAAATGTTGTCAGAAATGAAACAAAGAGAGGTGGAAATGCAACAACAGTTGGAACAAGAGAGAGCAAAACTGCAGCAGTTACAAGCAGGAAAAGAGGTCGCTATAGCAGCAGCTCGTGTGAGAGCATATGACAGTTTTGAATGTTTTGAGAACCACAATGAAGAAATTGACAACAAAACTACTTCTTACAGAATGCAAACTGAACCTCAATTAAATCCAGATGCTGCTTCATTCCATCCTCACCAAAGAGCTCCTGAAATGACAATGACCCAGGAGTCTGTCAGCTTAGCACAAGCAATTGCTAGCTCATTAAGTATGAATCGCTTGCCAGTCCCTGAACCCACCACGTTCAGTGGTGACCCTTTAAGGTTTACAGATTGGAAGATGTCATTCATGACTCTTATAGACAGAAAACCCCTCTTACCAAATGAGAAGATGTTTTATCTCAAAATGTATCTTGCAGGAGAGGCGCGCAAAGCTGTTGAAGGTTTCTTTTATCGAGATTCAGAAAGCGCATACAACGGAGCATGGAAAATTTTACAGGACAGATATGGAAACCCATTCATTATACAAAAGGCTTTCCGTGATAAGCTCATGAAATGGCCAAAGATCAGCGCAAATGACCCACTAGCACTACGAGAGTTCACTGACTTCCTCCAAAGCTGCAATGAGGCAATCCCACATGTCAAAGGACTAGCTATCCTTAACGATTGTGAGGAAAACCACAAGTTGCTCAAAAAACTGCCGGAATGGATTGTTCGAAAGTGGAGTAGAATTGTTGTAGATGAGCTTGACAAATCAGGCAGCTATCCGGATCTTGCATGCTTCACAGATTTCCTGAGCAGAGAGGCAAGAATAGCCTGTAACCCTATTGCTTCTCCACTGTTGATACATTTCAAACCTGCAGATGATAGAACTCCAAAGAAGGCCAAAGCTTTTAACACAAATACACAACCAAAGAGTTTTGCTCAGGAAAGACAAGAAACAAATAACAGTAAACCAAAACCACCCTGCTCAGTCTGTAAAAGTGAAGCTCATGGTATCATACGGTGTCCAACTTTCACAGCCAAAAGTGCTGAGGATAAAAAGGCATTCATCCATGAAAATCGGCTCTGTTTTGGATGCTTGAGAAAGGGTCATATGACCAAAGACTGTAGGAGACGACACACGTGTAACACATGCAATCGTCATCACCCAACCTGCTTACACGAAGACAGGAAACTAAGATCTGTAGAAGCAATGACGAATAGCTCCACTTCCACAGAAGAACATGCAAGCCAGGAAACACACAAGGTCATGTCCCACACATCGACACAACATGCATCTGCTACCTCAGGTATTGTCCCAGTTTTTGTGTCTACAGTACAAGAACCACACAGAGAAATACTCACATATGCTATACTGGACACACAAAGTGACTCAACATTTGTCTTAGAAGATGTACTTGATAAATTGAATGTAGATGTCCAACCAGTAAAGCTGAAACTTAGTACTATGACAGCCATCGACACAATCATATCAAGCAAGAGTGTTCATGATCTACAGGTTAGAGGACTCTACTCTGATAGCTGCATCCAACTCCACCAGGCCTACAGCCGTGACTTTATCCCGGTGGACAAGTCTTGCGTTCCAACAAAGGAAACAGCATCACTGTGGCCTCATCTCAGAAACTTAGCAAATAAGTTACCACCCCTTCAAGACTGTGATGTAGGGCTCCTAATAGGATATGACTGTCCAGCAGCACTGGCTCCTCTTGAAGTCATCTTAGGTGACAAAAACCAACCGTTCGCACAGAGATCAGAACTAGGATGGAGTATAATAGGCTCATCAAACCCCCACCTAGACAGACAAGGAAATCAAAGCTTTGTGCATCGGCTAACAGTAAAAGAACTGCCAGTTCCATCAGCGACAGATGTTCTAAAGACCCTGGAATCAGACTTTATTGAGAGAACTTATGAGGATAAATATGTGTCCCAAGATGATGTGCATTTCGTACAGTTCCTCAGTGACCACATCACACAGAAGAAGAGCGGGCATTATAAGATGCCACTCCCTTTCAAAGGCAACAGTCAGCCCAACCTACCAAACAACAAGAGGCTAGCCACAGTTCGCCTGCAGTGTCTCAAGAAAAAATTAAAGGCCAACAAACAATACTATGATCAGTACAAAACATTCATGGAAGAAACAATTAACAAGGGTGATGCAGAGCCTGCCCCTGCAACATCAGAGGGAGAAACAGAGTGGTACCTTCCGCATCATGGCATCTACCACCCCAGAAAACCGGACAAGCTAAGAGTCGTTTTCGACTGTTCGGCCAAATTCCATGGTGTTTCTTTAAACGACACTTTGCTAACTGGGCCTGCTATAATCAATCCTCTGGTAGGAGTACTTTGCCGATTCAGGAAAGAAGCCGTGGCCATTATCTGTGATATTGAAAGAATGTTTTATCAATTCTCTGTCACTCCTGAATCCAGGAATTACCTGAAGTTCCTCTGGTGGACAGGCGGAGATTTGGAGAAGGAACCACAGGAGTACAGGATGGCGGTTCATCTCTTCGGAGCCGCTTCGTCTCCAGGATGTGCCAATTTTGGTTTAAAGCATCTAGCACGACAACACAAGGCTAGCTATCCCCGAGCATCAATATTTGTGGAGAAACATTTTTATGTTGATGATGGGTTAGTTAGCGTCCCATCAATTGATGAGGCCAAGAAACTGATCACTGAGTCGCAAGAGTTGTGCAAAAGAGGAGGCTTGCGCCTTCACAAATTCAACTCAAATGAAGAAGCAGTGCTCGCTTGCTTAGACCCCTCTGAAAAAGCAACAAACATTGAGCCTCTAGGCTTTGATCCAACCCCATCAGAACATGCTCTCGGCATTCAATGGTCGATAAAGAATGACACTTTCAGCTTTAACATCAGCTTGAAGGATCAGCCTTCAACCCGTCGTGGTTGTCTTTCTGTCGTCGCCTCTCTCTACGATCCACTTGGATTCATTGCGCCATTCAGCCTAAGTGGAAAACGTATCCTTCAAAACCTTTGTCACAGAGGCATCGGATGGGATGACCCACTCCCAGATGATATTAAGCCACGGTGGGAGGAATGGATAAATGGTCTTCTGAAGTTGAAAGAGGTGTCAATTCCAAGATGTTACCACCCACATGACTTTCATGACATTGTCAGAGTAGAGTTACACCATTTTTCCGACGCCAGCTGCGTAGGATATGGTGCATGTTCTTACCTCAGGTACAAAAATGACAAAGATGAAGTCCATTGCAGTCTCGTGATAGCGAAAGCAAGGGTCGCTCCCTCAAAAGTCACAAGTATCCCGAGACTAGAACTCGCAGCAGCGGTGGTTTCTGCAAAAGTAAGTGTCATGTTAAAGGGTGAGCTTGACATGAAAATTGATCAAGAAATGTTCTGGACTGATTCACAAGTTGTGATTGGGTACATCAACAATGATGCTCGTAGGTTCCACATATACGTTGCAAACCGTGTTCAATTGATTAGAAATAATAGTGATCCCAGTCAATGGTATTATGTGGGCACCTCAGAAAACCCAGCCGATCACGCATCCCGAGGTCTCCATGCTTCAGATATTCACTCAACAAACTGGCTGCGAGGACCGAAGTTTCTCTGGGAAAGTGAATTACATCTAACACCCAGCACTCCAACAGACTTACTTGTGGGTGATCCCGAAGTCAAGACAATTCAGGTGCTTGCAACTAAAGCAAATAACTGCGACGACATCCTTAGGCGTCTGAGTCAGTTTTCCTCATGGACAAGACTTGTAAAGGTGGTTGCAAGAATCAAGAGGCTGGGGTGTAAACAAAACCAGCACAGTGAACATGTAACTGTCGAGGAGTGTGAGAAGGCCGCTGAGAAAGTGATTAAGATTGTACAGCAGCAAGCCTTCCCCCAAGAGATAAAGATGCTTCAAGGTGAAAAATGCCTTCCAAACTCAAGCTCTCTCTTCAGTCTGGATCCCATCTGGTCTGAAGGACTGCTCCGTGTTGGTGGGAGATTAAAACAATCATCTCTCTGTCACAAAGTGAAGCATCCAGTGATCTTACCAAACAACAGTCACATATCTAAGCTGATTGTGTCCCACTACCACGCCAAGATATGCCATCAAGGTCGAAGCCAGACACAAATGGAGCTTAGGAGCAATGGATTCTGGGTCATTGGTGGGAGCAAGCTGGTTGCCAAGTTGATCCGCACCTGTGTGCTTTGCAGGAAACTTCGACGGCCGACAGAGAGTCAGCGGATGGCTGAACTCCCTAAAGAACGTCTTGAAGCCTCAGCACCGTTCACGTACAGCGGCATGGACTGTTTTGGACCGTTTATTGTAAAGAAAGCCTGCAAAGAATACAAAAGATATGGACTCATCTTCACATGTTTGTACTCTAGAGCTGTCCATATCGAGATGCTTGAAGATTTGTCGACAGACTCATTCATTAACGCTTTGAGATGCTTTATCAGTCTGAGAGGAGCTGTCAGACAACTACACTGCGACCAAGGTTCTAACTTCATTGGCGCCAGAAATGAGTTTAAGGAAGCACTTAAACAATGTGACACCAAACTACTGGAAATCTTCCTGACTGAAAGGCAGTGCGAATTTGTATTCAACGCCCCCTCTGCCAGCCATGCAGGCGGTGTCTGGGAACGGCAAATCAGAACCGTTAGGAATGTACTGAATTCCACCTTCGCACAGTGCCCGGGTCGCCTTGATGACGCCTCTCTTAGAACACTGTTATATGAGGCTATGGCTATTGTGAACAGCCGCCCATTAACAGTAGATGGAATCAATGATCCACAGGCCCTGGAACCTTTAACACCGAATCACCTCATCATGATGAAATCTAAAGTTGCTCTTCCTCCCCCGGGAGAATTTGTGAAGGAGGATTTGTACGCTACAAAGAGATGGAG